>NW_027046779.1:0-20845 GCF_025399875.1 Dalotia coriaria | reverse complement strand
TAACTTTTAAAATTTAAAACTTTTTTTTAAAAAAATTTTTGGTTTTAAGTTTAACCCAAAAAAATTTTTTTTTTTTTTTTTTTAAAAAATTTGGTTATTTGCTTTTTTCGCTAAAAGCTTAAAAAAATTTTTTTAAAAAAAATTTTTGGCTTTTTTTCCAACGCAAAAAGCAAAAAAAAATTTTTTTTTTTTTTTTTTTTTTTTTTTAACGTTTAACGACAAAATTTAAAATCTTTTTTAAAAAATTTTGGGTTTTAAATTGCGTTTTAAGGGTAAAAAGAAAAAAAAAAGTTTTTTTTAACGTTTTTTAATTTGTTTTTTAAAAAAGCCAAAAAATTTAAAAATTTTTTTTAAAAAAAGCCTTTTGATTTAACGGTTTTAAAGCGAAAACAAAAACAAAAAATTTTTTTATTTTTTTTTATCTACGTTTTTAACGACAACTAAAAAGGGAAAATTTTTTTTTAAAAAAAGCTTTTTGGTTTTAATCGGTTTTTAAGCTAAAAAAAAAAACGACGTTTTTATTTATTCGTTTTTTTTTAAACTTTAAAACGTTTTTTTAAATTTTTAAAAAAAATTTTTTTTAGAAAACGATTTTTGGGTTTTAATTGCTTTACCCCAAAACAGCATGAGTTTTTTTTTTTTTTTTTTAAAAAGCCTTTTTAAAACGATTTAACGAAAAATGTTTGAAAATGCTTATTTTAGCAAAACAGCACTTTTTGAGTTTTAATCTGCGTTTAACGCGTAAACAGCATAAAACGACGAAATTTTATTATTCGTTTTTATTAATACGTCTATTTGAACGATTTCAACGATCTAAAATGTTGAAAATGCTTATTTTATTTCAAAGCAGCACGTTTTGAGCTTTAATCTGCGTTTTAACGCGCAAAACAGCATATAAACGACGATCTTATTATTCGTTTTTATTATATTGCTTCTATTGAACGATTTCAGCGATCTAAAATGTTTGAAAGTTATTTTAGCAAAACACCCGTTTGAGCTTTTAATCTGCGTTTTAACGCGTAAAACAGCAAAAAAAACGACGAAATTCTCATTATTCTTTTTTATTAAATTACGTCTATTTAAACGATTTCAACATCAAAAAATGCTTGAAAATGCTTATTTTAGCAAAACAGCACGTTTTGAGCTTTAATCTGCATTTTAACGCGTAAAACAGCATAAAACGACGAATTTTTATTATTCGTTTTTATTAATATTGCTTCTATTTGAACGATTTCAACGATCTAAAATGCATGAAAATGCTTATTTTAGCAAAACAGCACGTTTTGAGCTTTAGTCTGCGTTTTAACGCGTAAAACAGCATAAAACGACGAAATTTTTATTATTCGTTTTTATTAATGTGCGTCAATCTGAACGATTTCAACGATCTAAAATGCTTGAAAATCCCCTTTTTAGCAAAACAGCCGTTTGCTTTAACGCGTTTTAACGCGTAAAACAGCATAAAAGACGAAATTTTGTTATTCGTTTTCATTAATATTGCGTCATTTGAACGATTTCAACGATCTGAAAAATGCTTGAAAATGCTTTATTTTGCAAACAGCACGTTTTGAGCTTTAATCAGCGTTTTAACGCGTAAATGCATAAAACGACGATTTTTATTATTCGTTTTTATTAATATGCGTCTATTTGAACGATTTAAAGGATCTAAAATGCTTGAAAATGTTTTTTTTAGCAAAACAGCACTTTTTGAGTTTTAAATTCTGCTTTTTAACGCGTAAAAAAACAAAAAAACAAAAAAAATTTTTTATTATTCGTTTTTTTTTTATTGCGTCTATTTGAACAATTTCAACGATCTAAAATGCTTGAAAATGCTTTTTTTAGCAAAACAGCACTTTTTGGGGTTTTAATCTGCGTTTTAACGCGTAAAAAAACAAAAAAAGGGAAAAAGATTTTTTATTATTCTTTTTTTTTATTAATATTTTCTATTTGAACGATTTAAACGATCAAAAAATGCTTGAAAATGCTTATTTTAGCAAAACAGCACTTTTTGAGCTTTAATCTGCTTTTTTAAAAAGCGAAAAAAACAGCAAAAACGAGGGAAATTTTTATTATTCGTTTTTATCAATATTCGTCTATTTGAACGATTTCAACGTCAAAAAAAGCGAAAATGCTTATTTTAGCAAAACAGCACGTTTGAGCTTTAATCTGCTTTTAACGCGTAAAACAGCATAAAACGACGAATTTTTATTATTCGTTTTTATTAATATTGCTTCTATTTGAACGATTTCAACGATCTAAATGCTTGAAAATGCTTATTTTAGCAAAACAGCACGTTTGAGCTTTAATCTGCGTTTAACGCGTAAAACAGCATAAAACGACGAATTTTTATTATTCGTTTTTATTAATATTGCTTCTATTTGAACGATTTCAACGATCTAAAATGCTTGAAAATGCTTATTTTAGCAAAACAGCACGTTTTGAGCTTTAATCTGCGTTTTAACGCGTAAAACAGCATAAAACGACGAATTTTTATTATTCGTTTTATTAATATTGCGTCTATTTGAACGATTTCAACGATCTAAAATGCTGAAAATGCTTATTTTAGCAAAACAGCACGTTTTGAGCTTTAATCTGCGTTTTAACGCGTAAAACAGCATAAAACGACGAATTTTTATTATTCGTTTTTTATTAATATGCGTCTATTTGAACGATTTCAACGATCTAAAATGCTTGAAAATGCTTATTTTAGCAAAACAGCACGTTTTGAGCTTTAATCTGCGTTTAACGCGTAAAACAGCATAAAACGACGATTTTTTATTCTTTTATTAATATTGCTTTTTAACGATTTAAATTTGGAATGTATTTTCAAAACAGCTTTGAGCAATCGTTTACGCGTAAACACTAAAACGAGAAATATTCGTTTATTAATTGCGTCAGACGATTTCAACGATCAAAAGCGAAAATGCTTTGCAAAACAGCGTTTGAGCTTTATCTCGTTTTAACGTAAAACAGCATAAAACGACGTTATTATTGTTTATTATTGCTCTATTGAACGATTTCAACGATAAGCTGAAAATATTATAGCAAACGCCGTTTGAGCTTTAATCTGCGTCGCGTAAACACATAAAAGCGATTTATTATTCGTTTTTATTATTGCTCTATTGAACGATTTCAACGATCTAACGAAACTTATTTTAGCAAACAGCACGTTTGCTAATCGTTTAAGCGTAAAACAGCATAAGCTTTGTTTTAATTATTTGAACATTTTATGTTTTTAAAATATGCCTATTAGATTTAAAAACAGCACGTTATTGACTTTAATTCTTTACAAAACAGCAAAATGAGTTTAATTTTTTATCGTATGCATAAACGCAATTTTTTATTTCAAGATTTCAACGTCTAAAATTGACGTATTTACTATTTAAGCAAAACTATTTTGTTAAATCTGCGTTTTAACGCGTTAAAACGCTAAAAACGCGAATTTTTTATTATTTGTTTTATTAATATTGCTTCTATTTGAACGATTTCAACGATGTAAATGCTTGAAAATGCTTATTTTAGCTAAACAGCAGTTTTGAGCTTTAAGTGCGTTTTAACGCGTAAAACAATCATAAAACGACGAATTTTTTATTATTCGTTTTTATTAATATTGCTTCTATTTGAACGATTTCAACGATCTAAATGCTTGAAAATGCTTATTTTAGCAAACAGCACGTTTTTAGCTTTAATCTGCGTTTTAAACACGTAAAACAGCATAAAACCACGAATTTTATTATTCGTTTTTATTAATATTGCGTCTATTTAAACGATTTCAACGATCTAAAATGCTTGAAAATGCTTATTTTGCAAAACGCACGTTTTGAAACTTTAATCTGCATTTTAACGCGTAAAACAGCATAAAAAACGACGAATTTTTATTATTCGTTTTTATTAATATTACTTCTATTTGAACGATTTCAACGATCTAAAATGCTGAAAATGCTTATTTTTAGCAAAACAGCACGTTTTGAGCTTTAGTCTGCGTTTTAACGCGTAAAACAGCATAAAAACGACGAAATTTTATTATTCGTTTTTTATTAATATTGCTTCTATTTGAACTATTTCAATGATCTAAAATGCTTGAAAATGCTTATTTTAGCAAAACAGCACGTTTTGAGCTTTAATCTGCATTTTAACGCGTAAAACAGCATAAAACGACGAAATTTTTATTATTCGTTTTTATTAATATTCGTCTATTTGAACAATTTCAACGATCTAAAATGCTTGAAAATGTTATTTTAGAAAACAGCACGTTTTGAGTTTAATCTGCGTTTTAGCGTAAAACAGCATAAAACGACGATTTTATTATTCTTTTTTATTAATATTGCTTCTATTTGAACGATTTCAACGATCTAAAATGCTTGAAAATGCTTATTTTAGAAAAACAGCACGTTTTGAGTTTTTAATCTGCGATTTAACGCGTAAAACAGCATAAAACGACGAAATTTTATTATTCGTTTTATTAATATTGCTTTATTTGAACGATTTCAACGATCAAAATGCTTGAAAATGCTTATTTTAGCAAAACAGCACGTTTTGAGCTTTTAATCTGCGTTTTAACGCGAAAAACAGCATAAAACGAGAAATTTTATTATTCGTTTTTTTAATATTGCGTCTATTTGAACGATTTCAACGATCTAAAATGCTTGAAAATGCTTTTTTTAAACAAAACAGCACGATTTGAGCAATCTGCGTTTAACGCGTAAAACAGCAAAAACGAGGAAATTTTATTATTCGTTTTTTATTAATATTGCTCTATTTGAACGATTTCAACGACCCTAAAATGCTTGAAAATGAATTTTAGCAAAACAGCACTTTTTTGAGTTTTGAATCTGCGTTTTAACGCGTAGAACAGCAAAAAAACGACGAATTTTATTATTCGTTTTTATTAATATTGCTTCTATTTGAACGATTTCAACGATCTAAAATGCTTGAAAATGCTTATTTTAGCAAAAACAGCACGTTTTGAGCTTTAATCTGCGATTTAACGCGTAAAACAGCATAAAACGACGAAATTTTTATTATTCGTTTTTATTAATTTGCGTCTATTTGAACGATTTCAACGATCTAAAATGCTTGAAAATGCTTATTTTAGCAAAACAGCACTTTTTGAGCTTTAATCTGCGTTTTACGCGTAAAACAGCATAAAAACGACGAATTTTTTATTATTCGTTTTTATTAAAAATTGCTTCTATTTGAACGATTTCAACGATCAAAAAATGCTTGAAAATGCTTTATTTTAGCAAAACAGCACGTTTTGAGCTTTAATCTGCGTTTTAACTCGTAAAACGGCTTAAAAACGACGATTTTTTTTATTATTCGTTTTATCAATATTGCGTCTATTTGAACGATTTCAACGATTAAAAGCTTGAAAATGTTGCTTATTTTAGCAAACAGCATTTTTGAGTTTTAATCTGCGTTTTAACGCGTAAACAGCAAAAAAAAACGACGAATTTTTATTATTTTTTTTTATTAATTGCTTCTATTTGAATTTCAACGATGTAAAATGCTTAAAAAATGCTATTTTAGCTAAACAGCACGTTTTGAGCTTTAATGTGCGTTTTAACGCGTAAAACAGCAAAAAAACGACGAATTTTTATTATTCTTTTTTATTAATATTGCTTCTATTTAAAACGATTTCAACGATCAAAAAATGCTTGAAAATGCTTTTTTTAAAAGCAAAACAGCACGTTTAGTTTTTAATCTGCGTTTTAACACGTAAAACAGCATAAAAACGACGAATTTTTATTATTCGTTTTTATTAATATTGCGTCTATTTAAACGATTTCAACGATCTAAAATGCTTGAAAATGCTTATTTTAGCAAAACAGCACGTTTTGAGCTTTAATCTGCATTTTAACGCGTAAACGCAAAACGACGATTTTTATTATTCGTTTTTTATTAATATTGCTTCTATTTGAACGATTTCAACGATCTAAAATGCTGAAAATGCTTATTTTAGCAAAACAGCACGTTTTGAGCTTTAGTCTGCGTTTTAACGCGTAAAACAGCATAAAAACGACGAAATTTTTATTATTCGTTTTTATTAATATTGCGTCTATTTGAACGATTTCAACGATCTAAAATGCTTGAAAATGCTTATTTTAGCAAAACAGCACGTTTTGAGCTTTAATCTGCGTTATAACGCGTAAAACAGCATAAAACGACGAATTTTTATTATTCGTTTATTCATTAATATTGCTCTATTTGAACGTATTTCAAGATCTAAAATGCTTGAAAATGCTTATTTTAGCAAAACAGCACGTTTTGAGCTTTAATCTGCATTTTAACGCGTAAAACAGCATAAAACGACGAAATTTTTATTATTCGTTTTATTAATATTGCGTCTATTTGAACATTTCAACGATCTAAAATGCTTGAAAATGCTTATTTTAGCAAAACAGCACGTTTTGAGCTTTAATCTGCGTTTTAACGCGTAAAACAGCATAAAACGACGATTTTTATTATTCGTTTTTATTAATATTGCTTCTATTTGAACGATTTCAACGATCTAAAATGCTTGAAAATGCTTATTTTAGCAAAACAGCACGTTTTGAGCTTTAATCTGCGATTTAACGCGTAAAACAGGATAAAAACGACGAAATTTTTATTATTCCTTTTTATTAATATTGCTTATTTGAACGATTTCAACGATCTAAAATGCTTGAAAATGCTTATTTTAGCAAAACAGCACGTTTTGAGTTTTTAATCTGCGTTTTAACGCGTAAAACAGCGATAAAACGACGAATATTTTATTATTCGTTTTTTATTAATATTGCGTCTATTTGAACGATTTCAACGATCTAAAATGCTTGAAAATGCTTATTTTAACAAAACAGCACGTTTTGAGCTTTAATCTGCGTTTTAACGCGTAAAACAGCATAAAACGAGGAAATTTTATTATTCGTTTTTATTAATATTGCGTCTATTTGAACGATTTCAACGATCTAAAATGCTTGAAAATGATTATTTTAGCAAAACAGCACGTTTTGAGCTTGAATCTGCGTTTTAACGCGTAAAACAGCATAAAACGACAAATTTTTATTATTCGTTTTTATTAATATTGCGTCTATTTGAACGATTTCAACGATCTAAAATGCTTGAAAATGCTTATTTTAGCAAAACAGCACGTTTTGAGCTTTAATCTGCGTTTTAACGCGTAAAACAGCATAAAAACGACGAATTTTATTATTCGTTTTTATTAATATTGCTTCTATTTGAACGATTTCAACGATCTAAAATGCTTGAAAATGTTATTTTAGCAAAACAGCACTTTTGAGCTTTAATCTGCGTTTTAACGCGTAAAAACAGCATAAAAACGACGAAATTTTTATTATTCGTTTTTATTAATATTGCGTCTATTTGAACGATTTAACGATCTAAAATGCTTGAAAATGCTTTATTTTAGCAAAACAGCCGTTTTGAGCTTTAATCTGCGTTTTAACGCGTAAAACAGCATAAAAACGACGAATTTTTATTATTCGTTTTTATTAATATTCGTCTATTTGAACGATTTCAACGATCTAAAATGCTTGAAAATGCTTTATTTTAGCAAACAGCACTTTTGAGCTTTAATCTGGTTTTAAGCGTAAAACAGTATAAAACAACGAAATTTTTATTATTCTTTTTATTAATATTGCGTCTATTTGAACGGTTCAACGATCTAAAATGCTTGAAAATGCTTTATTTTAGCAAAACAGCACGTTTTGAGTTTTAATCTGCGTTTTAACGCGTAAAACAGCATAAAAACGACGAATTTTTATTATTCGGTTTTTATTAATATTGCTTCTATTTGAACGATTTCAACGATCTAAAATGCTTGAAAATGCTTATTTTAGCAAAACAGCACGTTTTGAGCTTTAATCTGCGTTTTACGCGTAAAACAGCATAAAAACGACGAATTTTATATTCGTTTTTTATTAATATTGCGTCTATTTGAACGATTTCAACGATCTAAAATGCTTGAAAATGTTATTTTGCAAACAGCAACTTTTGAGCTTTAATCTGCGTTTTAACGCGTAAAACAGCATAAAACGACGAATTTTTATTATTCTTTTATTATATGCGTCTATTTGAACGTATAACATCTAAAATGCTTGAAAATGCTTATTTTAGCAAAACAGCACGTTTTGAGTTTAATCTGCGTTTTAACGCGTAAATCAGCATAAAACGCGAATTTTTTATTCGTTTTTATTAATATTCGTCTATTTGAACGATTTCAACGATCTAAAATGCGAAAATGCTATTTTAGCAAAACAGCACGTTTTGAGCTTTAATCTGCGTTTAACGCGTAAAACAGCATAAAACGACGAATTATTTATTATTCGTTTTTTATTAATATTGCGTCTATTTGAACGATTTCAACGATCTAAAATGCTTGAAAATGCTTATTTAGCAAAACAGCACGTTTGAGCTTTAATCTGCGTTTTAACGCGTAAAACAGCATAAAAACGACGAATTTTTTATTATTCGTTTTTATTAATATGCTTCTATTTGAACGATTTTAACGATCAAAAATGCTTGAAAATGCTTATTTTAGCAAAACAGCACGTTTTGAGCTTTAATCTGCGTTTTACGCGTAAAACAGCATAAAACGACGAAATTTTTTTATTCGTTTTTATTAATATTGCGTCTATTTGAACGATTTCAACGATCTAAAATGCTTGAAAATGATTATTTTAGCAAAACAGCACGTTTTGAGCTTTTAATCTGCGTTTTAAGCCGTAAACAGCATAAAAACGACGAAATTTTATTATTCGTTTTTATTAATATTGCTTCTATTTGAACGATTTCAACGATCTAAAAATGCTTGAAAATGCTTATTTTAGCAAAACAGCACGTTTTGAGTTTTAATCTGCGTTTTAACGCGTAAAACAGCATAAAACGACGAAATTTTTATTATTCGCTTTTAATATTGCGTCTATTTGAACGATTTCAACGATTAAAATGCTTGAAAATGTTTATTTTAGCAAAACAGCACGTTTTGAACTTTAATCTGCGTTTAACGCGTAAAACAGCATAAAAACGACGAATTTTTATTATTCGTTTTTATTAATATTGCGTCTATTTGAACGATTTCAACGATCTAAAATGCTTAAAATGCTTATTTTAGCAAAACAGCACGTTTTGAGTTTTAATCTGCGTTTTAACGCGTAAAACAGCATAAAACGACGAATTTTTATTATTCGTTTTTATTAATATTGTTTATTTAACGATTTTAACGATCAAAATGCTTGAAAATGATATTTTAGAAAACAGCACGTTTTGAGCTTTAATCTGCGTTTTAACGCGTAAAACAGCATAAAACGACGAAATTTTTATTATTCGTTTTTATTAATATTGCGTCTATTTGAACGATTTCAACGATCTAAAATGCTTGCAAATGATTATTTTAGCAAAACAGCACGTTTTGAGTTTTAATCTGCGTGTTTTAACGCGTAAAACAGCATAAAAACGACGAATTTTTATTATTTGTTTTTATTAATTTTGCATCTATTTGAATGATTTCAACGATCTAAAATGCTTGAAATGGTTTATTTCCAGCAAAACAGCCCGTTTTGAGCTTTAGTCTGCGTTTCAACGCGTAAAACAGCATAAAAACGACGAAATTTTATTATTCGTTTTTATTAATTGCGTCTATTTGAACGATTTCGCGATCTAAATGCTTGAAAATGCTTATTTCCAGCAAAACAGCACGTTTTGAGCTTTAATCTGCGTTTTAACGCGTAAATCCAGCATAAAAAAACGACGAATTTTTATTATTCGTTTTTATTAATATTACGTCTATTTGAACGATTTCAACGATCTAAAATGCCTGAAAATGCTTATTTTAGCAAAACAGCAACGTTTTGAGTTTTAATCTGCGTTTTAACGCGTAAAACAGCATAAAACAACGAAATTTTTATTATTCATTTTTATTAATATTGCGTCTATTTGAACGATTTCCAACGGATCTAAAATGCTTGAAAATGCTTATTTTAGCAAAACAGCACGTTTGAGCTTTAATCTTGCGTTTTAACGCGTAAAACAGCATAAAACGACGAATTTTTATTATTCGGTTTTATTACTGCTTCTATTTTGAACGATTTCAACGATCTAAAATGCTTGAAAATGCTTATTTTAGCAAAACAGCACGTTTTGAGTTTTTAATCTGCGTTTTAACGCGTAAAAACAGCATAAAACGACGAAATTTTTTATTATTCGTTTTATTAATATTGCGTCTATTTGAACGATTTCCAACGATCTAAAATGCTTGAAAATGATTATATTAGCAAAACAGCACGTTTTGAGCTTTAATCTGCGTTTTAACTCGCAAAAACAGCATAAAAAACGACGAAATTTTTATTATTCGTTTTTCATTAATATTGCGTCTTATTTTGAACGATTTCAAACGATCTAAACGCTTTGAAAATGCTTATTTTAGCAAAACAGCACGCCTTTGAGTTTAACGTTTTAACGCGTAAAACAGCATAAAAAAACGACGAATTTTTTATTATTCGTTTTTATTAATATTGCTTCTATTTGAACGAATTTAACGCATCTAAAATGCTTGAAAATGCCTATTTTAGCAAACAGCATGTTTTGAGTTTTAATCTGCGTTTTAACGCGTAAAACAGCATAAAACGCACGAAATTTTTATTATTCGTTTTTATTAATCTTGCGTCTATTTGAACGATTTCAACGGATCTAAAATGCTTAAAATGCTTATTTTAGCAAAACAGCACGTTTTGAGTTTTTAATCTGCGTTTTCTTAACGCGTAAAAACAGCATAAAACGACGAAATTTTATTATTCGTTTTTTATTAATAATATTGCGTCTATTTGAACGATTT
This sequence comes from Dalotia coriaria, assembly GCF_025399875.1. Lineage (NCBI taxonomy): Eukaryota > Metazoa > Arthropoda > Insecta > Coleoptera > Staphylinidae > Dalotia > Dalotia coriaria. The sequence continues at coordinate 10,017 of NW_027046779.1, read as the reverse complement.
CAACGATCTAAAATGCTTGAAAATGCTTATTTTGTGCAAAACAGCACGTTTTGAGCTTTAATCTGCGTTTTAACGCGTAAAACAGCATAAAACGACGAATATTTTATTATTCGTTTTATTAATATTGCGTCTATTTGAACGATTTCAACGATCTAAAAATGCTTGTGCAAAATGCTTATTTTAGTAAAACAGCACGTTTTGAGTTTTTAATCTGCGTTTTAACGCGTAAACAGCATAAAAACGACGAAATTTTATTATTCGTTTTTATTAATATTGCGTCTATTTGAACGATTTCAACGATCTAAAAATGCTTGAAAATGCTTATTTTAGCAAAACAGCAACTTTTGAGCTTTAATCTGCGTTTTAACGCGTAAAACAGCAGAAAAAACGACGAAATTTTTATTATTCGTTTTATTAATATTGCGTCTTATTTGAACGATTTTAACGATCTAAAATGCTTGAAAATGCTTATTTTAGCAAAACGGCACATTTTGAGCTTTAATCTGCGTTTTAACGCGTGAAACAGCATAAAACGACGAATTTTTTATTATTCGTTTTTATTAATATTGTTTATTTGAAACGATTTCAACGATCTAAAATGCTTGAAAATGCTGCGTATTTTAAAGCAAAAAAAACAGCAACTTCTTTTTGAGCTTTAATCTGCGTTTTAACGCGTAAAACAGCAGAAAACACGAATATTTTATTATTCGTTTTTATTAATATTGGTGTCTATTTGAACGATTTCAACGATCTAAAATGCTTGAAAAATGCTTATTTTAACAAAACAGCACGATTTGAGCTTAATCTGCGTTTTAACGCGTAAAACAGCATAAAAAGAGGAAATTTTTTATTATTCGTTTTTATTACAATATTGCGCCTATTTTGAACGATTTCAACGATCTAAAAATGCTTGAAAATGATTATTTTAGCAAAAACAGCACGTTTTGAGTTTGAATCTGCGTTTTAACGCGTAAAACAGCATAAAAACGGACGAATTTTTATTATTCGTTTTTATTAATATTGCTTCTATTTGAACGATTTCAACAATCTAAAAATGCTTGAAAATGTTTATTTTAGCAAAACAGCACGTTTTGAGGTTTAATCTGCGTTTTAACGCGTAAAACAGCATAAAAACGACGAAATTTTTATTATTCGTTTTTATTGCTATTGCGTCTATCGGAACGATTTCAACGATCTAAAATGCTTGAAATGTTATTTTAGCAAAACAGCACGTTTTGAGCTTTAATCTGCTTTTTAACGCGTAAACAGCATAAAAATTACGAATTTTTATTATTCGTTTTTATTACTATTGCTTCTATTTGAACGATTTCAACGATCTAAATGCTTGAAAATGCTTTATTTTAGCAAAAACAGCACGTTTTAAGCTTTAATCTGCGTTTAATGCTAAAATAGCATATAAAAAACGACGAAATTTTTATTATCTGTTTTATTAATATTGCTTCTATTTGAACGTGATTTCAACGATCTAAAATGCTTGAAAATGCTTATTTAGCAAAACAGCACGTATTGAGCTTTTAATCTGCGCTTTAACGCGTAAAACAGCATAAAAAACGACGAATTTTTATTATTCGTTTTTATTAATATTGCGTCTATATTTGAACGATTTCAACGTGATCTAAAATGCTTGAAAATGCTTATTTTAGCAAAAACAGCACGTTTTGAGTTTTAATCTGCGTTTTAACGCGTAAAACAGCATAAAAATCGGCTTAAATTTTTATTATTCGTTTTATTATTATTGCGTCTATTTTGAACGATTTCAACGATCTAAAATGCTTGAAAATGCTTATTTTAGCAAAACAGCATCAGTTTTGAGCATTAATCTGCGTTTTAACGCGTAAAAACAGCATAAAAAACGACGAATTTTTTATTATCTTCGTTTTTTATTAATATTGCTTCTATTTTAAACGATTTCAAAATGATCTAAAAATGTTTTGAAAATGCTTATTTTAGCAAAACAGCACGTTTTGAGCTTTTAATCCGCGTTTTAACGCGTAAAACAGCATAAAACGACGAAATTTTTATTATCTGTTTTTATTAATATTGCGTCTATTTGAACGTGATTTCAACGATTCAAAAATGCTTGAAAAATGCTTATTTTATAAAACAGCACGTTTTGAGCTTTAATCTGCGTTTTAACGCGTAAACAGCATAACAACGACGAATTTTTATTATTCGTTTTTATTAATATTGCGTCTATTTGAACGATTTCAACGATCTAAAATGCTTGAAAATGCTTATTTTAGCAAACAGCACGTTTTAAAGCTCTAAATCTACGTTTTAACGCGTAAACAGCATAAAACGACGAATTTTATTATTCGTTTTTATTAATATTGCGTCTATTTGAACGATTTCAACGATCTAAAAAATGCTTGAAAATGCTTATTTCCAGCAAAAACAGCACGTTTTGAGTTTAATCTGCGTTTAACGCGTAAAACAGCATAAAACGACAAATTTTTATTATCTGTTTTTATTAATATTGCGTCTATTTGAACGATTTCAACGATCTAAATGCTTGCGTTTATTTTAGCAAAACAGCACGTTTTGCGCTTAATGTGTTTTAACGCGTAAAAACAGTGCAGCATAAAACGACGAATTTTTTATTATTCGTTTTTATTACTATTGCTTCTATTTGGAAACGATTTCAACGATCTAAAATGCTTGAAAAATGCTTATTTTACAAAACAGCACGTTTTTATTTTAATCTGCGTTTTAACACGTAAAACAGCATAAAAAACGACGAATTTTTATTATCTGTTTTTATTAATATTGCGTCTATTTGAACGATTTCAACGATCTAAAATGCTTGAAAAATGCTTATTTTAGCAAAACAGCACGTTTTGAGCTTTAATCTGCGTTTTAACGCGTAAAACAGCATAAAACGACGAATTTTTATTATTCGTTTTTATTAATATTGCTTCTATTTGAACGATTTCAACGATCTAAAATGCTTGAAAATGCTTATTTTAGCAAAACAGCACGTTTTGAGCTTTAATCTGGTTTTAACGCGTAAAACAGCATAAAAACGACGAAATTTTTATTATTCGTTTTTATTAATATTGCTTTTATTTGAACGATTTTAACGATCAAAAAATGCTTGAAAATGCTTATTTTAGCAAAACAGCACGTTTTGAGTTTTAATCTGCGTTTTAACGCGTAAAACAGCATAAAAAACGACAAAATATTTTATTATTCGTTTTTATTAATCTTGCGTCTATTTGAACGATTTCAACGATCTAAAATGCTTGAAAATGCTTATTTTAGCAAAACAGCACGTTTTGAGCTTTAATCTGCGTTTTAACGCGAAAAACAGCATAAAACGACAAATTTTATTATTCGTTTTTATTAATATGCGCTATTTGAACGATTGTCAACGATCTAAAATGCGAAAATGCTTAAATTTTTAAATAATCGTTTTGGCTTTAAATTGCGTTTTAAGGGTTAAACGACATAAAAGCTTGAAATTTTTTTTACAACATGTTTTAGCTTAATCTGCATTTGAACGATTTCAACGATCTAAAATGTTGAAAATGCTTTTTTGCTAAACAGCAACTTTTTGAGCTTTAATCGTTTAACGCGTAAACAGCATGAAAAACGACGAAACTGTTATTGATTTTATAATTGCTTTTTTGAACGATTTCAAACTAAAAAACGTTTTGAAAATGCTTATTTTAATATTGTCATAAACAGCACGTTTCGAGCTTTAAATCTGCGTTTTAATTTACAAAAACACGTCGGTTAATTGTTATTAACCGTTTTAGCATAATATTGCGAATTTATTTGAACGTATTTCAATCGATCTAAAATGCTTGAAAATGATTATTTTAAAGCAAAAACACGTTTTGTTGAATCTGCGTTTTAACGCGTAAAACAGCATAAAACGACGAATTTTTATTATTCGTTTTATAATATTGCTTCTATTTGAATAACGATTTAAAATTCCCAAATGCTAAAATTATTTTAGCAAAACAGCACTTTGATTTTAATCTGACGTTTTAACGCGTAAAACAGCATAAAAACGAGGAATTTTTATTATTCGTTTTTATTAATATTTGACATTTAACGATTTAAGCTTAAAATGCTTTGAAAATGCTGATTTTAGCAAAAGTCCGTTTTAGCTTTAATCTGCTAATTACGATTTAAAACGCATAAAATCGACGAAATTCTTTTAATTTCGTTTTTCATATATTGCGTCTATTTTGAACGATTTCAACGATCTAAAATGCTTGAAAATGCTTTTTAGCGAAAACACACGCAGTTTTGATTTTAATTGCGTTTTAACGTAAAACGATAAAAGCAATTTTAATTATTCGTTTTTACAATATGCTTCTATTTGAACGATTTTAAATCTAAAATGCTATGAAAATGCATTTTAAAAACACAATTTTTGTTTAATCTGCTTTTTAACGTGTAAAACAGCATAAAACGAGGAAATTTATATTATTCGTTTTTTTTTAAAGTAGTTATTTGAACGATTTCAACGATCTAAAATGCTTGAAAATGATTTTTTTTAGCAAAACAGCACTTTTTGAGCAAATCTGCTTTTTAAAGCGAAAAACAGCAAAAAAACGACAATTTTTTATTATTCGTTTTTTATTAATATTGTTTCCCAAGGAACGATTTAAACAATCAAAATGCTTGAAAATGCTTATTTTAGAAAAACAGCACGTTTTGAGCTTTAATCTGCGTTTTAAGCGTAAAAAAACCATAAAACGACAAAATTTTTTAAATTATTCTTTTTTTTAATTAATTTTTTGCTCTATTTGAACGTTTTTCAACGATCAAAATGCTTGAAAATGCTTTTTTTTAGCAAAAACAGCACGTTTTGAGCTTTAATCTGCGTATTAACGCGTAAAACAGCATAAAACGACGGAAATTTTTATTATTCGTTTTCATTAATATTGCACGTCTATTTGAACGTTTTCCAAGGGGGTCTAAAATGCTTGAAAATCTTATTTTACCCAAAACAGCACGTTTTGGGGGCTTTTAATCCCCTTTTAAACGCGAAAAACCAGCATAAAACGACGGAATTTTTTTATTATTCGTTTTTATTAATATTGTTTTATTTGAATGATTTTAACGACCCAAAAATGCTTGAAAATGCCTATTTTAGAAAAACCCCGGGGTTTTTGAGTTTTTAATCTGCGTTTTAACGCGTAAAAAAAGCAAAAAAACGACAAAATTTTTTTAATTTATTCTTTTTTTTTATTAACCCTTGCTCTTTTTAAAAGGAACGATTTCAACGATCTAAAAGGGCGAAAATGCTTTTTTTTTTAGCAAAACAGCACGTTTTGAGTTTTAATTTCTGCGTTTTAACGCGAAAAACAGCATAAAACGACGAAATTTTTATTATTCGTTTTTTTAAATATTGCGTCTATTTGAACATTTCAACGACCCAAAAATGCGAAAATGCTTATTTTAGCAAAAACAGCACGTTTTGAGCTTTAATCTGCTTTTTAAAGGGGAAAAACACCCATAAAACGAGGGGAAATTATTCGTTTTTATTAATATTGCTTCTATTTGCGTTTTCCCAACGACCCAAAATCTTGAAAATGCTTATTTTAGCAAAACAGCACTTTTTTGAGTTTTTTCCCTGCGATTTAAACGCGTAAAACAGCATAAAACGACAAAATTTTTTTATTTTTTTTGGTTTTTATTAATATTGTTTTTTATTTGAAGACGATTTCAACGATCTAAAATCTTGAAAATCTTTTTTTAACCAAAACAGCACTTTTTGAGCTTTAATCTGCGTTTTAACGCGTAAAAAAACAAAAAAACGACGAATATTTTTTTTTATTCGTTTTTTTTTAAAAATTTTCCTTATTTAAAACGTTTTCCCAACGATCTAAAAGGGCGAAAATGCTTATTTTAGCAAAACAACTTTTTGATTTTTAATCTGCTTTTTAACGCGTAAACAGCATAAAACGAGGGGGTTTTAATTATTCTTTTTTTATTAATATTGGGGTCTATTTGAACGATTTAAACGACCCAAATGCGAAAATGCTTTTTTTAGCAAAACAGCACTTTTTGGGGCTTTAATCTGCTTTTTAAACCGCGTAAAAACAAAAAACGACAAATTTTTTTTTATTATTCTTTTTTTTTTATTAATATTGCCTATTTGAACGATTTAAAGGGGTTAAAAGGGCGAAAATGATTATTTTAGCAAAACCCCTTTTTTGAGCGAATCTCCCAAAGGGTAAAACAGCAAAAAAACGACGAATTTTTTATTATTCTTTTTTTTATTAATATTCTTCTTTTTTAAACGTTTCCAAAAAATCAAAAATGTTTTGGAAAATGCTTTTTTTTAAGCAAAACAGCACGTTTTAAAAAGTTTTTAATTTTCTTTTTTAACGCGTAAAAGCATAAAAAACGACAAAATTTTTTTATTATTCTTTTTTTTTTATTAATATTCCCGTCTTTTTTGAACGATTTCAACGATCTAAAATGTTTAAAAATTTAAATTTAAAAAAACAGCACGAGCATAATCTGCGTTTTAACGCGAAAAACGGCAAAAAAACGACAATTTTTTTAACTTTTTTATTAATATTGCTTCTATTTGAACGATTTAAACGATCTAAAATGGCGAAAAATGCTTTTTTTAAACAAAACAAAAACTTTTGGGGTTTTTAATCTGCGTTTTAACGCGTAAAAAAAACAGAAAAACGACAAAATTTTAAATTCGTTTTTATTAATATTGCATTTTGAAGGGAAAATTAACGATCTAAAATGTTGAAAACTTATTTTTAAAACGGCACTTTTTGAGTTTTTAACCTGCGTTTTAACGCGAAAAAACTCAAAAAACGACAAAATTTTTTTTATTTTTCTTTTTTATTAATATTGCTTCTATTTGAACGACTTTAACGATCTAGAATGTTTAAAAATCTTTTTTTTAGCAAAACAGCACGTTTTGAGCTTTTAATCTGCGATTTAACGCGTAAAACAGCAAAAACACGAAATTTTTATTACGTTTTTATTAATTTCCCGTCTATTTGAACGATTTCAAGGATCCCCCGAAAATGCTTATTTTGGAAAAACACCCGTTTTGAGCTTTTAATTTTGCGTTTTTAACGCGTAAACCCAACAAAAAAACGACGAATTTTTATTATTCTTTTTTTATTAATATTAAGTCTTTTTGGGGAAAAATTTCCCAACGACCCAAAAATGCCTGAAAATGCTTATTTTAGCAAAACAGCACTTTTTTGGGGGTTTTTAATCTGCGTTTTAACGCGTAAAAAAACATAAAAAAAACAAAAAATTTTTATTATTCTTTTTTTATTAATATTGGGGTCTTTGAACGATTTCAAGGGTCAAAATGCTTGAAAATGCTTTTTTTTCCCAAAACGGCACATTTTGAATTTTTAACCTGCTTTTTTTAACGCGTAAAACTGCATAAAACGACAAATTTTTTTATTATTCGTTTTTTTTTTAATATTGCGTCTATTTGAACGTTTTTTAAACGACCCTAAAATGCTTGAAAATGCTTATTTTAGCAAAACGGCACATTTTGGGGGCTTTTAATCTGCTTTTTTTAACGCGTGAAACAATAAAACGAGGGAATTTTTATTTTCGTTTTTTTTAATTTTTTGCTTCTATTTAAAAACGTTTTCCCAACGTCTTCTTGAAAATGCTTATTTTAGCAAAACAGCAACTTTTTGGGGCTTTAATCTGCTTTTTAACGCGAAAAACAGCAAAAAAAGGGGCGAATATTTTATTATTCTTTTTTTATTAATATTGCGTCTATTTAACGATTTCAACGATCAAAATGCTTGAAAATGCTTTTTTTTAAAAAAACAGCACGATTTGAGCTTTTAATCTGCGTTTTAACGCGTAAAACAGCAAAAAAACGAAAATTTTTTATTATTGTTTTTTTTAATATTCGCGCCTTTTTTGAACGATTTCAACGATCTAAAAGGGCAAAAATGATTATTTTGGCAAAACAGCCGTTTTGAGCTTGAATCCCTTTTTTTAACGCGTAAAACAGCAAAAAACGAAAAATTTTTTTATTATTCGTTTTTATTAATTTGCTTCTATTTGAACGTTTTTAAACAATCAAAAAATGCTTGAAAATGCTTATTTTAGCAAAACAGCACGTTTTAAAAGTTTTTAATCTCCCTTTTTTAACGCGTAAAAAACAAAAAAAGGGGGGGGAAATTTTTTTATTATTTTTTTATTAATATTGCGTCTATTTGAACGATTTCAACGATCTAAAATGCTTGAAAATGCTTTTTTTAAAGCAAAACAGCAAAAGGTTTTTAACCCCGCTTTTTTTAAGGGAAAAACGCTAAAGGGAAAGATTTTTTATTATTCGTTTTTTTTAAATAGCTTCTAGGGAACGATTTAAACGATCTAAAATGCTTAAAAAATCTTTTTTTTAGCAAAACAGCAATTTTTTGAGTTTTTAATCTGCTTTTTAACGCGTAAAAAAACGAAAAAGGGCAAAATTTTTTTCTTTTTTTATTAAAAAGCGTCTATTTAACGATATTAAGGGTTAAAATGCTTGAAAATGCTTATTTTAGCAAAACGGAAATTTTTGGGGTTTTTAACCTGCTTTTTTAACGGGGTAAAACTGAAATAAAAGGGCAATTTTTTTATTATTCTTTTTTTTATTAATATTGTTTCCCTATTTGAACGACTTTACCGATCTAGAGATGCTTGAAAATCTTTTTTTTGGCAAAACACCCGTTTTGAGTTTTTAATCTGCGTTTTAACGCGTAAAACAACAAAAAAACGACGGGGAAATTTTTATTATTCTTTTTTATTAATATGGCGTCTATTTGAACGATTTAAAGGATCTAAAATCTTAAAAATTTTGGGCAGCAAAACAGCACTTTTTTGGGGCTTTAATCTCGTTTTAACGCGTAAATAAACAAAAAAACGACAATTTTTTTAATTATTCTTTTTTTATTAATATTACGTCTTTTTCCCCCGATTTCAACGATCAAAAAGATCCCCAAAAATCTTATTTTAGCAAAACAGCCGTTTTGAGTTTTTAATCTGCTTTTTAACGCGTAAAACAGCATAAAAACAACAAAAATTTTTATTATTCATTTTTATTAATTTTGCGCCCTATTTAAAACGTTTTCCCAACGATCTAAAATGCTTAAAAATTTGCTTATTTTAGCAAAACAGCACTTTTTTGAGCTTTAATCTGCGTTTTAACGCGTAAAAAAAACAAAAAAACGACGAATTTTTTATTATTCGGTTTTATTAATATTGCTTCTTTTTGGGGAAAACGATTTCAACGATCAAAAAATGCTTGAAAATGCTTATTTTAGCAAAACACCCTTTTTGAGTTTTTAATCTGCGTTTTAACCCCGGAAAAAAACAACATAAAAACGACGAAATTTTTATTATTCTTTTTTTATTAATTTTCCCCGTCTTTTTGAACATTTCAACGATCAAAAAAAGGGCGAAAATGATTATATTAACCAAAACAGCACTTTTTGAGTTTTTAATCTGCTTTTTTAACGCGTAAAACAGCAAAAAAACGCCCGTTTTTTTTATTATTCATTTTTTTAAAAATTGCTTCTTTTTTGAACGTTTTTCAACGATCAAAAAATGCTTGAAAATGTTTTTTTAAAGCAAAACAGCACTTTTTTTGGAGCTTTAATCTGCGTTTTAACGCGTAAAACATTTTTAAAAACGGCGAAATTTTTATTTTCGTTTTTTTTTTTTTTAAATAGCTTCTATTTGGAACGATTTCAACGATCTAAAATGCTTGAAAATGCTTATTTTAGCAAAACAGCACTTTTTGAGTTTTTAATTCTGCGTTTTAACGCGTAAAACAGAAAAAAACGACGAATTATTTATTATTCTTTTTTTTCCAGCTTTCTATTTGAACTTTTCCCGTCTAAAAGGGCGGAAAATGCTTTTTTTTAGCAAAACACCCTTTTTTGGCAAACCGCTTTTTAAACGCGTAAAAAAACATAAAAACGACAAATTTTTTTATTATTCTTTTTTATTAATATTGCTTCTATTTGAACGATTTCAACGTCAAAA
>NW_027046778.1:0-20856 GCF_025399875.1 Dalotia coriaria | reverse complement strand
ACGACGAAATTTTTATTATTCTTTTTTTATTAATATTGCGTCTATTTGAACGATTTCAACGATCTAAAATGCTTGAAAATGCTTATTTTGAAGCAAAACAGCACGTTTTGAGCTTTAATCTGCGTTTTAACGCGATAAACAGCATAAAACGACGAATTTTATTATTCGTTTTTATTAATATTGCTTCTATTTGAACGATTTCAACAATCTAAAATGCTTGAAAATGCTTATTTTAGCAAAACAGCACGTTTTGAGCTTTTAATCTGCGTTTTAACGCGTAAAACAGCATAAAAACGACGAAATTTTTATTATTCGTTTTTATTAATATTGCGTCTATTTGAACGATTTCAACGATCTAAAATGCTTGAAAATGCTTATTTTAGCAAAAACAGCACGTTTTGAGCTTTAATCTGCGTTTTAACTCGTAAAACACATAAAACGACGAAATTTTTATTATTCGTTTTTATTTTATTGCATCTATTTGAACGATTTCAACGATCTAAAATGCTTGAAAATACTTTATTTTAGCAAAGCAGCACGTTTTGAGCTTTATTCTACGTTTTCACGCGTAAAACAGCATAAAAAACGACGAAATTTTTATTATTCGTTTTATTAATATTGCGTCTATTTGAACGATTTCAACGATCTAAAATGCTTGAAAATGCTTTTTTTAGCAAAACAGCACGTTTTGAGCTTTTAATCTGCGTTTTAACGCGTAAACAGCATAAAATGACGATTTTTTATTATTCGTTTTATTAATATTGCTTCTATTTAAACGATTTCAACGATCTAAAATGCTTGAAAATGCTTATTTTAGCAAAACAGCACGTTTTGAGCTTTAATCTGCGTTTTAACGCGTAAACAGCATAAAATGACGAAATTTTTATTATTCGTTTTTATTAATATTGCTTCTATTTGAACGATTTAACGATCTAAAATGCTTGAAAATGCTTATTTTAAAGCAAAACAGCACGTTTTGAGTTTTAATCTGCGTTTAACGCGTAAAACAGCATAAAAACGATGAATTTTTTATTATTCGTTTTATTAATATTGCTTCTATTTGAACGATTTCAACGATATAAAATGCTTGAAAATGCTTATTTTAGCAAAATAGCACGTTTCGAGCTTTTATCTGCGTTTTAACGCGTAAAACAGCATAAAAACGACGAAATTTTTATTATTCGTTTTATTTTTATTGCGTCTATTTGAACGATTTCAACGATCTAAAAAGCTTGAAAATGCTTATTTTAGCAAAACAGATTTTTGGGTTTTAATCTGCGTTTTAACGGTAAAACAGCAAAAAAAACGACGAATTTTTATTTTTCGTTTTTTTATTTATTGCTTCTTTTGAACGATTTAAGATCTTGCTTGAAAATGCTTATTTTAGCAAAAAAAGTTTTGAGTTAAATCTGCGTTTTAGCGAAAAACAGCATAAAACGACAAAATTTTTATTATTCGTTTTTTTAATATTGCTTCTAGAAGTTAAATCTAAATGCTTGAAAATGCTTATTTTAAAAAAACAGAAAAGTTTTATTAATCTGCGTTTTAAGCGAAAACAGCATAAAAACGACAAATTTTTTTATTATTCGTTTTTATTAATATTGCTCTAGAAGATTTCAACATCAAAAATGCTTGAAAATGCTTATTTTAGAAAAAGCACGTTTTGAGTTTTAATCGCGAACGCGAAAACAGCATAAAACGACAAAATTTTTATTATTCTTTTTTTATTATATTCTTATTTGAACGATTTCAACGATCAAAATGTTGAAAATGCTTATTTTGCAAAAACAGACTTTTTGGGCTTTAATCGCTTTTTAAACCCGGAAAAAACAGCATAAAACGAAAAAATTTTTTTATTATTCGTTTTTAAATATTGCGTCTATTTGAACGTTTTCCCGGATCTAAAATGTTTGAAAATGCTTATTTTGCAAAAACGATTTTTGAGTTTAACGCGTTTTAACGCGTAAAAAAAATAAAAACGACAAAATTTTTTATTATTCGTTTTTTTAAATATTGCGTCATTTGAACGATTTCAACGATTAAAATGCTTGGCTTTTTTTAGAAAAAACAACGTTTTGAGTTTTAATCTGCGTTTTAACGCGAAAACAGCATAAAACGACGAATTTTTATTATTTGTTTTTATTAATATTGCGTCTATTTGAACGATTTCAACGATCTAAAATGCTTGAAATGCTTATTTTGCAAAACAGCACGTTTTGAGCTTTATTCTGCGTTTTAACGCGTAAAACAGCATAAAAACACGAAATTTTTATTATTCTTTTTTTATTTTTATTGCGTTTTTTTGAACGATTTCAAGGGGATCAAAAAATGCTTAAAAATGCGGGGATTTAACAAAACAGCACGTTTTGAGTTTTAATCTGCGTTTTAACGCGAAAAACAGCAAAAAAAACGACAAATTTTTTTATTATTCGTTTTTTTTAAATATTGCTTCTATTTAACGATTTCAACGATCTAAAATTTTGAAAATGCTTATTTTAGCAAAACAGCAGTTTTGAGTTTTAATCTGCGTTTTAACGCGTAAAACAGCATAAAACGACAAATTTTTTTATTCGTTTTTTTCAATAGCGTCTATTTGAACGATTTCAACGATCAAATGCTTGAAAATGTTTATTTTAGCAAAACAGCACTTTTTGAGCTTTAATTGCTTTTTAACCCCGAAAACAGCAAAAAAACGACGAAATTTTTTTTATTATTCGTTTTTATTTTATTGCTTCTATTTGAACGATTTCAACGATCTAAAATGCTTGAAAATGCTTATTTTAGCAAACAGCACGTTTTGAGCTTTATTCTGCGTTTTAACGCGTAAAACAGCATAAAAACGACGAAATTTTTATTATTTTTTTTTATTAATATTGCGTCTATTTGAACGATTTCAACGATCTAAAATGTTTGAAAATGCTTATTTTAGCAAAACAGCACGTTTTGAGCTTTAATCAGCATTTTAACGCGTAAAACAGCATAAAAAACGACGAAATTTTTTATTATTCGTTTTATTAATATTGCGTCTATTTGAACGATTTCAACGATCTAAAATGCTTGAAAATGCTTATTTTAGCAAAACAGCACGTTTTGAGCTTTAATCTGCGTTTTAACGCGTAAAACAGCATAAAAACGACGAATTTTATTATTCGTTTTTATTAATATTGCTTCTATTTGAACGATTTCAACGATCAAAAAATGCTTGAAAATGCTTATTTTAGCAAAATAGCACGTTTCGAGCTTTTATCTGCGTTTTAACGCGTAAAACAGCATAAAAACGACGAAATTTTTATTATTCGTTTTTATTAATATTGCGTCTATTTGAACGATTTCAACGATCTAAAATGCTTGAAATTGCTTATTTTTGCAAAAAGCACGTTTTGAGCTTTAATCTGCGTTTTAACGCGTAAAAGAGCATAAAACGAAGAAATTTTTATTATTCGTTTTTATTAATATTGCGTCTATTTGAACGATTTCAAGGATCTAAAATGCTTGAAAATGCTTATTTTAGCAAAACAGCACGTTTTGAGCTTTAATCAGCGTTTAACGCGTAACAGCATAAAAACGACGAAATTTTTATTATTCGTTTTTATTAATATTGCGTCTATTTGAACGATTTCAACGATCTAAAATGCTTGAAAATGCTTATTTTAGCAAAACAGCACGTTTTGAGCTTTAATCTGCGTTTAACGCGTAAAAAGCATAAAACGACGAATTTTTTATTATTTGTTTTTATTAATATTGCTTCTATTTGAACGATTTCAACGATCTAAAATGCTTGAAAATGCTTATTTTAGCAAAACAGCACGTTTTGAGCTTTTAATCTGCGTTTTAACGCGTAAAACAGCATAAAAACGACGAAATTTTTATTATTCGTTTTTTCTTAATATTGCGTCTATTTGAACGATTTCAACGATCTAAAATGCTTGAAAATGCTTATTTTAGCAAAACAGCACGTTTTGAGCTTTAATCTGCGTTTTAACTCGTAAAACAGCATAAAACGACGAAATTTTTATTATTCGTTTTTATTTTTATTGCGTCTATTTGAACGATTTCAACGATCTAAAATGCTTGAAAATACTTATTTTAGCAAAAGCAGCACGTTTTGAGCTTTATTCTGCGTTATAACGCGTAAAACAGCATAAAAACGACGAAATTTTTATTATTCGTTTTTATTAATATTGCGTCTATTTGAACGATTTCAACGATCTAAAATGCTTGAAAATGCTATTTTAGCAAAACAGCACGTTTTGAGCTTTAATCTGCGTTTTAACGCGTAAAACAGCATAAAATGACGATTTTTATTATTCGTTTTTATTAATATTGCTTCTAATTAAACGATTTCAACGATCTAAAATGCTTGAAAATGCTTATTTTAGCAAAACAGCACGTTTTGAGTTTTAATCTGCGTTTTAACGCTTAAAACAGCATAAAACGACGAAATTTTTATTATTCGTTTTTATTAATATTGCTTCTATTTGAACGATTTCAACGATCTAAAATGCTTGAAAATGCTTATTTTAGCAAAACAGCACGTTTTGAGCTTTATTCTGCGTTTTAACTGTAAAACAGCATAAAAACGACGAAATTTTTATTATTTGTTTTTATTATATTGCGTCTATTTGAACGATTTCAACGATCTAAAATGCTTGAAAATGCTTATTTTAGCAAAACAGCACGTTTTGAGCTTTAATCAGCTTTTAACGCGTAAAACAGCATAAAACGACGAATTTTTATTATTCGTTTTTATTAATATTGCGGTCTATTTGAACGATTTCAACGATCTAAAATGCTTGAAAATGCTTATTTTAGCAAAACAGCACGTTTTGAGTTTAATCTGCGTTTTAACGCGTAAAACAGCATAAAACGACGAATTTTTATTATTCGTTTTTATTAATATTGCTTCTATTTGAAACGATTTCAACGATCTAAAATGCTTGAAAATGCTTATTTTAGCAAAATAGCACGTTTCGAGCTTTTATCTGCGTTTTAACGCGTAAAACAGCATAAAAACGACGAAATTTTATTATTCGTTTTTATTAATATTGCGTCTATTTGAACGATTTCAACGATCTAAAATGCTTGAAATTGCTTATTTTAGCAAAACAGCACGTTTTGAGCTTTAATCAGCGTTTTAACGCGTAAAACAGCATAAAACGACGAAATTTTTTATTATTCGTTTTATTTTATTGCGTCTATTTGAACAATTTCAACGATCTAAATTGCTTGAAAATGCTTATTTTAGCAAAACAGCACGTTTTGAGCTTTAATCTGCGTTTTAACGCGTAAAACAGCATAAAAACGACGAATTTTTATTATTCGTTTTTATTAATATTGCTTCTATTTGAACGATTTCAACGATCTAAAATGCTTGAAAATGCTTTATTTTAGCAAAACAGCACGTTTCTGAGCTTTAATCTGCGTTTTAACGCGTAAAACAGCATAAAAACGACGAAATTTTTATTATTCGTTTTTATTAATATGCGTCTATTTGAACGATTTCAACGATCTAAAAATGCTTGAAAATGCTTATTTTAGCAAAAACAGCACGTTTTGAGTTTTATTCTGCGTTTTAACGCGTAAAACAGCATAAAAACGACGAAATTTTTATTATTCGTTTTTATTTTATTGCGTCTATTTGAACGGATTTCAACGATCTAAAATGCTTGAAAATACTTATTTTAGCAAAACAGCACGTTTTGAGCTTTAATCTGCGTTTTAACGCGTAAAACAGCATAAAACGACGAATTTTTATTATTCGTTTTTTATTAATATTGCTCTATTTGAACGATTTCAACGATCTAAAATGCTTGAAAATGCTTATTTTAGCAAAACAGCACGTTTTGAGCTTTAATCAGCGTTTTAACGCGTAAAACAGCATAAAAACGACGAAATTTTTATTATTCGTTTTTTATTAATATTGCGTCTATTGAACGATTTCAACGATCTAAAATGCTTGAAAATGCTTATTTTAGGAAAACGCACGTTTTGAGCTTTAATCTGCGTTTTAACGCGTAAAAGCAGATAAAAACGAAGAAATTTTTATTATTCGTTTTTATTAATATTGCGTCTATTTGAACGATTTCAAGCGATCTAAAATGCTTGAAAATGCTTATTTTA
Organism: Dalotia coriaria; assembly: GCF_025399875.1. Lineage (NCBI taxonomy): Eukaryota > Metazoa > Arthropoda > Insecta > Coleoptera > Staphylinidae > Dalotia > Dalotia coriaria. Next base: position 14,736 of record NW_027046778.1, on the reverse strand, counting down.
GCAAAACAGCACGTTTTGAGCTTTAATCTGCGTTTTAACGCGTAAAACAGCATAAAAATGACGAATTTTTTATTATTCGTTTTTATTAATATTGCTTCTATTTAAACGATTTCAACGATCTAAAATGCTTGAAAATGCTTATTTTAGCAAAACAGCACGTTTTGAGCTTTAATCTGCGTTTTAACGCGTAAAACAGCATAAAAACGACGAATTTTGTATTATTCGTTTTTATTAATATTGTTTCTATTTGAACGATTTCAACGATCTAAAATGCTTGAAAATGCTTATTTTAGCAAAACAGCACGTTTCGAGCTTTAATCTGCGTTTTAACGCGTAAAACAGCATAAAACGACGAATTTTTATTATTCGTTTTTATTAATAATGCGTCTATTTGAACGATTTCAACGATCTAAAATGCTTGAAAAATGCTTATTTTAGCAAAACAGCACATTTTGAGCTTTATTCTGCGTTTTAACGCGTAAAACAGCATAAAACGACGAAATTTTTATTATTCGTTTTTATTTTTTTGCGTTTATTTGAACGATTTCAACGATCTAAAAATGCTTGAAAATGCTTATTTTAGCAAAACAGCACGTTTTGAGCTTTTAATCTGCGTTTTAACGCGTAAAACAGCAAAAAACGACGAATTTTTATTATTCGTTTTTATTAATATTGCTTCTATTTGAACGATTTCAATGATCTCAAAATGCTTGAAAATGCTTATTTTAGCAAAACAGCACGTTTTGAGCTTAAATCTGCGTTTTAGCGCGTAAAACAGCATAAAACGACGAAATTTTTATTATTCGTTTTTTATTAATATTGCTTCTACGAATGATTTCAACGATCTAAAATGCTTGAAAATGCTTATTTTAGCAAAACAGCACGTTTTGAGCTGTAATCTGCGTTTTAACGCGTAAACAGCATAAAAACGACGCATTTTTATTATTCGTTTTTATTAATATTGCTTCTATTTGAACGATTTCAATGATCTAAAATGCTTGAAAATGCTTATTTTAGCAAAACAGCACGTTTTGGTTAAATCTGCGTTTTAGCGCGTAAACAGCATAAAACGACGAAATTTTATTATTCGTTTTTATTAATATTGTTTACGAATGATTTCAACGATCTAAAATGCTTGAAAATGCTTATTTTAGCAAAACAGCACGTTTTGAGCTGTAACGCGTTTAACGCGTAAAACAGCATAAAACGTCGCATTTTTATTATTCGTTTTATTAATATTGCGTCTATTTGAACGATTTCAACGATCTAAAATGCTTGAAAATGCTTATTTTGGCAAAACAGCACGTTTTGAGCTTTAATCTGCGTTTTAACTCGTAAAACAGCATAAAACGACGAAATTTTTATTATTCGTTTTTATTTTTATTGCGTCTATTTGAACAATTTCAACGATCTAAAATGCTTGAAAATACTTATTTTAGCAAAGCAGCACGTTTTGAGCTTTATTCTGCGTTTTAACGCGTAAAACAGCATAAAAACGACGAAATTTTTATTATCGTTTTTATTAATATTGCGTCGATTTGAACGATTTCAACGATCTAAAATGCTTGAAAATGCTTATTTTAGCAAAACAGCACGTTTTGAGCTTTAATCTGCGTTTTAACGCGTAAAACAGCAAAAACGACGAATTTTTTATTATTCGTTTTTATTAATATTGCTTCTATTTGAACGATTTCAATGATCTAAAATGCTTGAAAATGCTTATTTTAGCAAAACAGCACGTTTTGAGCTTAAATCTGCGTTTTAGCGCGTAAAACAGCATAAAACGACGAAATTTTTATTATTCGTTTTTATTAATATTGCTTCTACGAATGATTTCAACGATCTAAAATGCTTGAAAATGCTTATTTTAGCAAAACAGCACGTTTTGAGCTGTAATCTGCGTTTTAACGCGTAAAACAGCATAAAAACGTCGCATTTTATTATTCGTTTTTATTAATATGCGTCTATTTGAACGATTTCAACGATCTAAAATGCTTGAAAATGCTTATTTTAGCAAAACAGCAGTTTTGAGTTTAATCAGCGTTTTAACGCGTAAAACAGCATAAAACGACGAAATTTTTATTATTCGTTTTTCATTAATATTGCGTCTATTTGAACGATTTACGATCTAAAATGCTTGAAAATGCTTATTTTAGCAAAACAGCACGTTTTGAGTTTTAATCTGCGTTTTTACGCGTAAACAGCATTAAAACGAAGAAATTTATATTATCTCTTTTATGATAAATTGCTATTTGAAATTTCAACGATTTAAAATGCTTGAAAATGCTTTATTTTAAAGCAAAAAAATTTTGAGTTTTAATCTGCGTTTTAATGCGTAAAACAGAAAAATGACGAATTTTTATTAAATGCTTTTTTTAATATTGCATCTATTTAAACGATTTCAACGATCTTAAAATGCTTGAAAATGCTTATTTTAAGCAAAACAGCACGTTTTGAGTTTTAATCTGCGTTTCACGTTAAACAGCATAAAACGAAGAAATTTTTATATTCGTTTTTATTAATATTGCGTGTATTTGAACGATTTCAACGATCTAAAATGTTCAAAATGCTTATTTTAGCAAAACAGCACGTTTTGAGCTTTAATCAGCGTTTAAGCGCGTAAAACGAAAACTAAAAACGACGAAATTTTTATTATTTGTTTTTATTATATTGCGTTATTTGAACGATTTCAACGATTTAAAATGCTTGAAAATGCTTATTTTGCAAAACAGCACGTTTTGAGCTTTATTTACGCTTTACAAAAGCATAAAATGACGAAATTTTTATTATTTTTTTTTATTAATATTGCTTCTATTTAAACGATTTCAACATTAAAATGCTTGAAAATTTATTTTAGCAAAACAGCACTTTTTTGAGTTTATTCTGCGTTTTAACGCAAAAAAAGCATAAAACGACGAATCTTTTTATTCGTTTTTATTAATATTGCGTCTATTTGAACAATTTCAACGATCTAAAATGCTTGAAAATGCTTATTTTAAGCAAAACAGCACGTTTTGAGCTTTTAATCGGTTTTAACGCGTAAAAACAGCAAAAATGACGAATTTTTTATTATTCGTTTTTATTAATATGCTTCTATTTAAAACGATTTCAACGATCAACATGCTTAAAAATGTTTATTTTAGCAAAACAGACGTTTTTGAGCTTTAATCTGCGTTTTAACGCGTAAAACAGCATAAAATCGACGAATTTTTATTATTCGTTTTTTAATATTGCTTCTATTTGGACGATTTCAACGATCTAAAATGTGAAAATGCTTATTTTAGCAAACACCCATTTTGAGCTTTATTCTGTGTTTTAACGCGTAAAACAGCATAAAACGACGAAATTTTTTATTATTCGTTTTTATTAATATTGCGTCTATTTGAACGATTTCAACGATCTAAAATGCTTGAAAATGCTTATTTTTAAGCAAAACAGCACGTTTTGAGCTTTAATCTGCGTTTTAACGCGAAAAACAGCATAAAATACAAATTTTTATTATTATTCGTTTTATTAATATTGCTTCTATTTGACCGATTTCAACGATCTAAAAATGCTTGAAAATTTTATTTTAGCAAAACAGCACGTTTTGAGCTTTAATCTGCGTTTTAACGCGTAAAACAGCATAAAAACGACGAAATTTTTTATTATTTGTTTTATTAATATTGCGTCTATTTAAAACGATGTCAACGATCTAAAATGTTTTGAAAATGCTTATTTTAGCAAAACAGCACGTTTCGAGCTTTAATCTGCGTTTTAAGGGCGAAAAAACAGCATAAAAACGACGAGATTTTTATTATTCGTTTTTTTTTTTGCGTTTATTTGAACGATTTCAACGATCTAAAATGCTTGAAAATGCTTATTTTAGCAAAACAGCACGTTTTGAGTTTAATCTGCGTTTTAACGGTAAAACAGCAAAACGACCAATTTTTATTATTCGTTTTTATTAATATTGCGTCTATTTGAACGATTTCAACGATCTAAAATGCTTGAAAATGCTTATTTTAGCAAAACAGCACGTTTTGAGTTTTTAATCTGCGTTTAACGGTAAAAAAACATAAAAACGAAGAAATTTATATTATTCGTTTTTATTAATATTGCGTCTATTTGAACGATTTCAACGATCTAAAATGCTTGAAAATGCTTATTTTAGCAAAACAGCACGTTTTGAGCTTTAATCTGCGTTTAACGCGTAAAACAGAAAAAAATGAGGGTTTTATTATTCGTTTTATTAATATTGCATCTATTTAAACGATTTCAACGATCTAAAATGCTTGAAAATGCTTATTTTAGCAAAACAGCACGTTTTGAGCAATCTGCGTTTTAACGCGTAAAACAACAAAAAAACGACGACTTTTTTATTATTCGTTTTTATTAATATTGCGTGTATTTGAACGGATTTCAACGTTTAAATGCTTGAAAATGCTTATTTTAGCAAAAAGCACTTTTTTGGTTTAATCAGCGTTTTAACGCGTAAAACAGCTTTAAAAACGACGAAATTTTTATTATTCGTTTTTATTAATATTGCGTCTATTTGAACGATTTCAACGATCTAAAATGCTTGAAAATGCTTATTTTAGCAAAAACAGCACGTTTTGAGCTTTAATCTGCGTTTTAAGGCGTAAAACAGCAAAAAAACGATGAATTTTATTATTCTTTTTTATTAATATTCTTCTATTTGAACAATTTCAACGATCTAAAATGCTTGAAAATGCTTATTTTAGCAAAACAGCACTTTTTGAGCTTAAATCTGCGTTTTGGCGCGTAAAACAGCATAAAACGACGAAATTTTATTATTCGTTTTTTTTAAATTTGCTTCTACGAATGATTTCCAACGATCTAAAATGCTTGAAAATGCTTATTTTAGAAAACAGCACGTTTTGAGCTTTAATCAGCGTTTTAACGCGTAAAACAGCATAAAACGAAGAAATTTATATTATTCGTTTTTATTAATATGCGTCTATTTGAACGATTTCAACGATCTAAAATGCTTGAAAATGCTTATTTTAGCAAAACAGCACGTTTTAAGCTTTAAGCTGCGTTTAACGCGTAAAACAGCATAAAAACGACGAATTTTTATTATTCTTTTTTTTATTAATATTACTTCTATTTAAACGATTTCAACGATCTAAAATGCTTGAAAATGCTTATTTTAGCAAAACAGCACGATTTGAGTTTTTATTCTGCGTTTTAACGCGTAAAACAGCATAAAACGACGAAATCTTTATTATTCGTTTTTATTAATATTGCGTCTATTTGAACAATTTCAACGATCTAAAATGCTTGAAAATTCTTTTTTTTAGCAAAACAGCACGTTTTGAGTTTTTAATCTGCGTTTAACGCGTAAAACATCATAAAAATGACAATTTTTATTATTCGTTTTTATTAATATTGCTTCTATTTAAACGATTTCAACGATCTAAAATGCTTGAAAATTCTTATTTTAGCAAAACAGCACGTTTTGAGCTTTAATCTGCGTTTTTAACGCGTAAAACAGCATAAAACGACGAATTTTTATTATTCGTTTTTATTAATATTGCGTGTATTTGAACGATTTCAACGATCTAAAATGCTTGAAAATGCTTTTTTTAGCAAAACAGCACGTTTTGAGCTTTAATCAGCGTTTTAACGCGTAAAACAGCATAAAACGACGAAATTTTTATTATTCTTTTTTTTATTAATATTGCGTCTATTTGAACGATTTCAACGATCTAAAATGCTTGAAAATGCTTTTTTTTAGCAAAACAGCACGTTTGAGCTTTAATCTGCGTTTAAGGCGTAAAACAGCATAAAAACGATGAATTTTTATTATTCGTTTTTATTAATTCTTCTATTTAAACGATTTCAACGATCTAAAATGCTTGAAAATGCTTATTTTAGCAAAACAGCACGATTTGAGCTTTATTCTGCGTTTTAACGCGTAAAACAGCATAAAACGACGAAATTTTATTATTCGTTTTTATTAATATTGCGTCTATTTGAACAATTTCAACGATCTAAAATGCTTGAAAATCTTATTTTAGCAAAACAGCACGTTTTGAGCTTTAATCTGCGTTTTAACGCGTAAAACACATAAAAATGACGAATTTTTTTATTCGTTTTTATTAATATTGCTTCTATTTAACGATTTCAACGATCTAAAATGCTTGAAAATGCTTATTTTAGCAAAACAGCACGTTTTGAGCTTTAATCTGCGTTTTAACGCGTAAAACAGCATAAAACGACGAATTTTTTATTATTCGTTTTTATAATATTGCTTCTATTTGAACGATTTCAACATCTAAAATGCTTGAAAATGCTTATTTTAGCAAAACAGCACATTTGAGCTTTATTCTGCGTTTAACGCGTAAAACAGCATAAAAACGACGAAATTTTTATTATTCGTTTTTATTAATATTGCGTCTATTTGAACGATTTCAACGATCTAAAATGCTTGAAAATGCTTATTTTAGCAAAACAGCACGTTTTGAGCTTTAATCTGCGTTTTAACGCGTAAAACACATAAAAATGACGAATTTTTATTATTCGTTTTTATTAATATTGCTTCTATTTGACCGATTTCAACGATCTAAATGCTTGAAAATGCTTATTTTAGCAAAACAGCACGTTTTGAGCTTTTAATCTGCGTTTTAACGCTAAAACAGCATAAAACGACGAATTTTTTATTATTGTTTTTATTAATATTGCTTCTATTTGAACGATTCAACGATCTAAAATGCTTGAAAATGCTTATTTTAGCAAAACAGCACGTTTTGAGCTTTATTCTGCGTTTTAACGCGTAAAACAGCATAAAACGACGAAATTTTTATTATTCGTTTTTATTAATATTGCGCTATTTGAACGATTTCAACGATCTAAAATGCTTGAAAATGCTTATTTTAGCAAAACAGCACGTTTTGAGCTTTATTCTGCGTTTTAACGCGTAAAACACATAAAACGACGAAATTTTATTATTCGTTTTTTATTAATATTGCGTCTATTTGAACGATTTCAACGATCTAAAATGCTTGAAAATGCTTATTTTAGCAAAACAGCACGTTTTGAGCTTTAATCTGCGTTTTAAGGCGTAAAACAGCATAAAACGATGAATTTTTTATTATTCGTTTTTATTAATATTGCTTCTATTTGAACAATTTCAACGATCTAAAATGCTTGAAAATGCTTATTTTAGCAAAACAGCACGTTTTGAGCTTAAATCTGCGTTTTAGCGCGTAAAACAGCATAAAAACGACGAAATTTTTATTATTCGTTTTTTATTAATATTGCTTCTACGAATGATTTCAACGATCTAAAATGCTTGAAAATGCTTATTTTAGCAAAACAGCACGTTTTGAGCTTTAATCAGCGTTTTAACGCGTAAAACAGCATAAAACGAAGAATTTATATTATTCGTTTTTATTAATATTGCGTCTATTTGAACGATTTCAACGATCTAAAATGCTTGAAAATGCTTATTTTAGCAAAACAGCACGTTTTGAGCTTTAAACTGCGTTTTAACGCGTAAAACAGCATAAAACGACGAATTTTTATTATTCGTTTTTATTAATATTGCTTCTATTTGAACGATTTCAACGATCTAAAATGCTTGAAAATGCTTATTTTAGCAAAACAGCACGTTTTGAGCTTTATTCTGCGTTTTAACGCGTAAAACAGCATAAAACGACGAAATCTTTATTATTCGTTTTCATTAATATTGCGTCTATTTGAACGATTTCAGCGATCTAAAATGCTTGAAAATGCTTATTTTAGCAAAACAGCACGTTTTGAGCTTTAATCTGCGTTTTAACGCGTAAACAGCATAAAATGACGAATTTTTTATTATTCTTTTTTTATTAATATTGCTTCTTTTGACCGATTTCAACGATCTAAAATGTTTGAAAATTCTTATTTTAGCAAAACAGCAGTTTTGAGCTTTAATCTGCGTTTAACGCGTAAAACAGCATAAAAACGACGAAATTTTTATTATTTGTTTTTATTAATATTGCGTCTATTTGAACGATGTCAACGATCTAAAATGCTTGAAAATGCTTATTTTAGCAAAACAGCACTTTTTTTGAGCTTTATTCTGCGTTTTAACGCGTAAAACAGCATAAAACGACAAATTTTTTTATTATTCGTTTTTATTAATATTGCGCCTATTTGAACGATTTCAACGATCTAAAATGCTTGAAAATGCTTTTTTTTAGCAAAACAGCACGTTTTGAGTTTTTATTCTGCGTTTTAACGCGTAAAACAGCATAAAAAGACGATTTTTTATTATTCGTTATTTATTAATTTGCTTCTATTTAAAGGGATTTCAACGATCTAAAATGCTTGAAAATGCTTATTTTAGCAAAACAGCACGTTTTGAGCTTAATCTGCGTTTTAACGCATAAAACAGCATAAAACGACGAATTTTTATTATTCGTTTTTTTAATATTGCTTCTATTTGAACGATTTCAACGATCTAAATGCTTGAAAATGCTTATTTTAGCAAAACAGCACGTTTTGAGCTTTATTCTGCGTTTTAACGCGTAAAACAGCATAAAACGACGAAATTTATATTATTCGTTTTTTATTAATATTGCGTCTATTTGAACGATTTCAACGATCTAAAATGCTTGAAAATGCTTATTTTAGCAGAACAGACGTTTGAGCTTTTAATCTGCGTTTTAACGCGTAAAACAGCATAAAATGACGATTTTTTTATTATTCGTTTTATTAATATTGCTTCTATTTGAACGATTTCAACGATCTAAAATGCTTGAAAATGCTTATTTTAGCAAAACAGCACTTTTTGAGCTTTAATCTGCGTTTTAAGGCGTAAAACAGCATAAAAACGACGAATTTTTTATTATTCGTTTTTATTAATATTGCTTCTATTTGAACGATTTCAACGATCTAAAATGCTTGAAAATGCTTATTTTAGCAAAACAGCACGTTTTGAGCTTTAATCTGCGTTTTAACGCGTAAAACAGCATAAAACGACGAATTTTTATTATTCGTTTTTATTAATATTGCTTCTATTTGAACGATTTCAACGATCTAAAATGCTTGAAAATGCTTATTTTAGCAAAACAGCACGTTTTGAGCTTTAATCTGCGTTTTAACGCGTAAACAGCATAAAAACGACGAAATTTTATTATTCGTTTTTATTAATATTGCGTCTATTTAACGATTTCAACGATCTAAAATGCTTGAAAATGCTTATTTTAGCAAAACAGCAAGTTTTGAGCTTTTAATCTGCGTTTTAACGCGTAAAAACATAATAAAGGGAAATTTTTATTATTTGTTTTTATTAATATTGCTCTATTTGAACGATTCAACGATCTAAAATGCTTGAAAATCTTATTTTAGCAGAACAGCACTTTTTGAGCTTTAATCTGCGTTTTAACGCGAAAAACAGCAAAAAAATGACGAATTTTTATTATTCCTTTTTAATTATTTTTTCCCTATTTGAACGATTTCAACATCTAAAATGCTTGAAAATGCTTTTTTTGCAAAACAGCACTTTTTGAGTTTTTAATCTGCTTTTTGGCGTAAAACAGCAAAAAAAGGGACGAATTTTTTATTCGTTTTTTTTAAATTATTGCTTCTATTTGAACGTTTTCCCAAACGTTTCAAAATGCTTGAAAATGTTTTATTTTAGAAAAAACAGCAGGGTTTTGAGCTTAAATCTGCGTTTTAGCGCGTAAAACAGCATAAAAACGACGAAATTTTTTTTATTCGTTTTATTAATATTGCTTCTACGAATGTTTTCCCCAACGAGTAAAATGCTTGAAAATGCTTTTTTTAAAAGAAAAAACAGCACGTTTTGAGTTTTAATCAGCGTTTTACGCGTAAAACAGCAAAAAAAAACGACAAAATTTTTTATTATTCTTTTTAAATTAATATTGCGCCTTTTTTTGAACGATTTCAACGATCAAAAAATGCTTGAAAATGCTTATTTTTAAGAAAAAACAGCACGTTTTGAGCTTTAATCTGCTTTTTTGGCGTAAAACATCATAAAATGACAAATTTTTTTATTTTTGGGTTTTTTATTAATATTGTTTCTTTTTAAAAACGTTTTTAACGATCTAACATGCTTAAAAAATGCTTATTTTAGCAAAACAGCACGTTTTGTTTTTTAAATTTCGGTTTTAACGCGAAAAAACAGCAAAAAAAATCGACAAATTTTTTATTATTCGCTTTTTAAATTAGCCGTTTTTTGAACGTTTTTCAACGATCTAAAATGCTTGAAAATGCTTATTTTAGCAAAACAGCACGTTTTGAGTTTTTACCTGCGTTTTAACGCGGAAAAAACCGAAAAAAGGGACAAAATTTTTATTATTCTTTTTTATTAATATTGCGTCTATTTGAACGATTTCAACGATCAAAAAATGTTTGAAAAATGCTTTTTTAGCAAAACAACACGTTTTGAGTTTTAATCTGCTTTTTAAAGCGAAAAACAGCATAAAATGACAAATTTTTTTTTATTATTCGTTTTTTTTTAAAGTTTCTTTTTTGACCGATTTCAACGATCAAAATGTTTGGGAAAATGCTTTTTTTTTGGCAAAACAGCAAGTTTTGATTTTTAATCTGCGTTTTAACGCGTAAAACAGCAAAAAAAACGACAAAATTTTTTATTATTTTTTTTTTATTAATATTGCGTCTATTTGAACGATGTCAACGATCTAAAATGCTTTGAAAATGCTTATTTTAGCAAAACAGCAATGTTTTGAGTTTTATTCTGCGTTTTAACGCGAAAAACAGCATAAAAACGACGAATTTTTTTTATTCGTTTTTATTAATATTGCTTCTATTTGAAACGATTTCAACGATCTAAAATGTTTTGAAAATGCTTATTTTAGAAAAAACAGCACATTTTGAGCTTTATTCTGCGTTTTAACGCGTAAAACAGCATAAAAACACGAAATTTTTTATTATTCGTTTTATTTATTGCGTCTATTTGAATGATTTCAACGATCTAATATGTTTTGAAAATGTTTATTTTAGCAAAACAGCACGTTTTGAGCTTAATCTGCGTTTTAACGCGTAAAACAGCATAAAATGAGAATTTTTATTATTTGTTTTTATTAATATTGCTTCTATTTAAACGATTTCAACGATCTAAAATGCTTGAAAATGCTTATTTTAGCAAAACAGCACGTTTTGAGCTTTAATCTGCGTTTTAACGCGTAAAACAGCATAAAAACGACGAATTTTTATTATTCGTTTTATTAATATTGCTTCTATTTGAACGATTTCAACGATCTAAAATGCTTGAAAATGCTTATTTTAGCAAAACAGCATCGTTTTGAGCTTTATTCTGCGTTTTAACGCGTAAAACAGCATAAAAACGACGAAATTTTTATTATTCGTTTTTATTAATATTGCGTCTATTTGAACGATTTCAACGATCTAAAAATGCTTGAAAATGCTTATTTTAGCAAAACAGCACGTTTTGAGTTTTAATCTGCGTTTTAACGCGTAAAACAGCATAAAAATGACGAATTTTTATTATTCGTTTTTATTAATATTGCTTCTATTTGAACGATTTCAACGATCTAAAATGCTTGAAAATGCTTATTTTAGCAAAACAGCACGTTTTGAGCTTTAATCTGCGTTTTGCTGTAAAACAGCATAAAAACGACGAATTTTTATTATTCGTTTTTATTAATATTGCTTCTATTTGAACGATTTCAACGATCTAAAATGCTTGAACATGCTTATTTTAGCAAAACAGCACGTTTTGAGCTTAAATCTGCGTTTTAGCGCGTAAAACAGCATAAAAACGACGAAATTTTATTATTCGTTTTTATTAATATTGCTTCTACGAATGATTTCAACGATGTAAAATGCTTGAAAATGCTTATTTAGCAAAACAGCACGTTTGAGTTTTAATCAGCGTTTTACGCGTAAAACAGCATAAAAACGACGAAATTTTTATTATTCGTTTTTATTAATATTGCGTCTATTTGAACGATTTCAACGATCTAAAAATGCTTGAAAATGCTTATTTTAGCAAAACAGCACGTTTTGAGCTTTAATCTGCGTTTTAACGCGTAAACAGCATAAAAACGAAGAAATTTATATTATTCGTTTTATTAATATTGCGCTATTTGAACGGATTTCAACGATCTAAAATGCTTGAAAATGCTTATTTTAGCAAAACAGCACGTTTTGAGCTTTAATCTGCGTTTTAACGCGCAAAACAGCATAAAACGAAGAAATTTATATTATTCGTTTTTATTAATATTGTTCTATTTAAACGATTTCAACGATCTAACATGCTTGAAAATGCTTATTTTAGCAAAACAGCACGTTTTGAGCTTTAATCTGCGTTTTAACGCGCAAACAGCATAAAAATCGACGAATTTTTATTATTCGTTTTTTATTAATATTGCTTCTATTTGAACGATTTCAACGATCTAAAATGCTTGAAAATGCTTATTTTAGCAAAACAGCACATTTTGAGCTTTATTCTGCGTTTTAACGCGTAAACAGCATAAAAACGACGAAATTTTTATTATTCGTTTTTATTAATATTGAATATTGCGTCTATTTGAACGATTTCAACGATCTAAAATGCTTGAAAATGCTTATTTTAGCAAAACAGCACGTTTTGAGCTTTAATCTGCGTTTAACGCGTAAAACAGCATAAAATGACGAATTTTTTATTATTCGTTTTTATTAATATTGCTTCTATTTAAACGATTTCAACGATCTAAGAAGCTTGAAAATGCTTATTTTAGCAAAACAGCACGTTTTGAGCTTTAATCTGCGTTTTAACGCGTAAAACACATAAAACGACGAAATTTTTATTATTCGTTTTTATTAATATTGCTTCTATTTGAACGATTTCAACGATCTAAAATGCTTGAAAATGCTTATTTTAGCAAAAACAGCACGTTTTGAGCTTTAATCTGCGTTTTAACGCGTAAAACAGCATAAAACGACGAATTTTTTATTATTCGTTTTATTAATATTGCTTCTATTTGAGCGATTTCAACGATCTAAAATGCTTGAAAATGCTTATTTTAGCAAAACAGCACGTTTTGAGCTTTATTCTGCGTTTTAACGCGTAAAACAGCATAAAAACGACGAAATTTTTATTATTCGTTTTATTAATATTGCGTCTATTTGAACGATTTCAACGATCTAAAATGCTTGAAAATGCTTTATTTTAGCAAAACAGCACGTTTTGAGCTTTTAATCTGCGTTTTAACGCGTAAAACAGCATAAAATGACGAATTTTTATTATTCGTTTTATTAATATTGCTTCTATTTAAACGATTTCAACGATCTAAGAAGCTTGAAAATGCTTTATTTTAGCAAAACAGCACGTTTTGAGCTTTAATCTGCGTTTTAACGCGTAAAACAGCATAAAAACGACGAAATTTTTTATTATTCGTTTTTTATTAATATTGCTTCTATTTGAACGATTTCAACGATCTAAAATGCTTGAAAATGCTTATTTTAGCAAAACAAGCACGTTTTGAGTTTTAATCTGCGTTTTAACGCGTAAAACAAGCATAAAACGACGAATATTTTATTATTTGTTTTTAATATTGCGTCTATTTGAACGATTTCAACGATCTAAAATGCTTGAAAATGCTTATTTTTAGCAAAACAGCACGTTTTGAGCTTTAATCAGCGTTTTAACGCAAAACAGCATAAAAACGACGAAATTTATATTATATGTTTTTATTAATATTGCGTCTATTTGAACGATTTCAACGATCTAAAATGCTTGAAAATGCTTATTTTAGCAAAACAGCACGTTTTGAGCTTTAATCTGCGTTTTAACGCGTAAACAGCACAAAACGAAGAATTTTTATTATTCGTTTTTATTAATATTGCTTCTATTTGAACGATTTCAACGATCTAAAATGCTTGAAAATGCTTATGTTAGCAAAACAGCACGTTTTGAGCTTTAATCTGCGTTTTAACGCGTAAAACAGCATAAAATGACGAATTTTTATTATTCGTTTTTATTAATATTGCTTCTATTTAAACGATTTCAACGATCTAAAATGCTTGAAAATGCTTATTTTAGCGAAACAGCACGTTTTGAGTTTAATCAGCGTTTAACGCGTAAAACAGCATAAGAACGACGAAATTTTTATTATTCGTTTTATTAATATTGCGTCTATTTGAACGATTTCAACGATCAAAAATGCTTGAAAATGCTTATTTTAGCAAAACACCACGTTTTGAGCTTTTAATCTGCGTTTTAACGCGTAAAACAGCATAAAACGACGAATTTTATTATTCGTTTTTATTTTTATTGCGTCTATTTGAACGATTTCAACGATCTAAAATGCTTGAAAATGCTTATTTTAGCAAAACAGCACGTTTTGAGCTTTAATCAGCGTTTTAACGCGTAAACAGCATAAAAACGACGAATTTTTATTATTCGTTCTTTATTAATATTGATTCTATTTGAACGATTTCAACAATCTAAAAATGCTTGAAAATGCTTATTTTAGCAAAACAGCACGTTTTGAGCTTTAATCTGCGTTTTAACGCGTAAAACAGCATAAAACGACGAAATTTTTATTATTCGTTTTATTAATATTGCGTCTATTTGAACGATTTCAACGATCTAAAATGCTGAAAATGCTTATTTTAGCAAAACAGCACGTTTTGAGCTTTAATCTGCGTTTTAACGCGTAAAACAGAATAAAAATGACGAATTTTTTATTATTCGTTTTATTAATATTGCTTCTATTTAAACGATTTCAACGATCTAAAGTTAAAATGTTTTTGAAAAAC
>NW_027046777.1:0-20873 GCF_025399875.1 Dalotia coriaria | reverse complement strand
TTTTTTTTAAAAACAATTTTTTAAAATTTTTTTAAAAAAACCCTAAAAGTTTTTATTTTCTTTTTTAAGTGGGGGAAAAAAATTTGTTTTAAATTAAAAAAAAATTTTTAAGAAAAGGCCAAATTTTTTGAGCAAATTGAAAGGGTAAACCAAAAACGGTTTTATATTTTTTTTAAAAATTTTTTCTTTTAAATTTCCATTAAATTTAAAAATTTTATTTAAAAAAGCATTCCCCTTTTTTTTAAGCGAAAACGCAAAAACCAAAATTTTCTTTTTTTTTTTTTTTGGAAATTTAAAGTTTTAAAAAAAAAATGCTAATTTTAAAAAAAAAGCATTTTTTAGTTTTTCGCGTTTTCCAAAACACATAAAACAAAATTTTTTTTTTTTTTATTAATATTGCTTCTATTTTAACGATTTCAACGTCTAAAATGCTTGAAAATACTTATTTTGGCAAAGCAGCACGTTTTGAGCTTTAATCTGCGTTTAACGCGTAAAACTTAACATAAAACGTGAGGGAATTTTTATTATTCGTTTTTATTAATATTGCGTCTATTTGAACGATTTTAACGATCTAAAATGCTTGAAAATGCTTATTTTAGCAAAACAGCGCGTTTGAGGTTTAATCTGCGTTTTAACGCGTAAAACGGTATAAAACGACAGATTTTTATTATTCGATTTTTATTAATATTTAGCTTCTATTTGAGCGAATTTAAGCGTCTCAAAATGGTTGAAAATGCTTATTTTAACAAAACAGCACGTTTTGAGGGTTTAATCTGCGTTTTAACGCGTAAAACAGCATAAAAACGACGAATTTTTATTATTCGTTTTTTATTAATGCTTCTATTTGAACGATTTCAACGATCTAAAACGCTTGAAATGCTTATTTACAGCAAAACAGCACGTTTGAGCTTTAAACTGCGTTTTAACGCGTAAAACAGCATAAAACGACGAAATTTTATTATTCGTTTTTTTATTAATGTGCGTCTATTTGAACATTTCAACGAATAAAATGCTTGAAAATGATTATTTTAGCAAAACAGCACGTTTTGAACTGTCTGCGTTTTAACGCGTAAAACAGCATAAAAACGACAAAATTTTTATTATTCGTTTTTTATTAATATTGCGTCTATTTGAACGATTTCAACGATCTAAAATGCTTGAAAATGATTTATATTACTTAAAACAGCACGTTTGAGCTTTTAATCTGCGTTTTAGCGCGTAAGAAACAGCATAAAAACGGCAATTTTTTATTATTCGTTTTTTATTAAATATTGCTTCTATTTGGTGGTTCAACGATCTAAAACGCTGAAAATACTTATTTTAGCAAAACAGCACGGTTGAGCTTTAATCTGCGTTTTAACGCGTAAAACAGCATAAAAACGACGAATTTTTATTATTCGTTTTTATTAAATATTTAGCTTCTATTTGAACGATTTCAACGATGTAAAATGCTTGAAATGCTTATTTAGCAAAACAGCGCATTTTGAACTTTTAATCTGCGTTTTTAACGCGTAAAACAGCATAAAACGACGAATTTACGTATTCGTTTTTATTAATATTGCGTCTATTTGAACAATTTCCACGATGTAAAATGCTTGAAAATGCTTGTTTAGCAAAACAGCGTTTGAGCTTTAATCTGCGTTTTAACGCGTAAAGCGGCATAAAACGACATTTTTATTATTCGTTTTTATTAATATTGCGTCTATTTGAACGGTTTCAGCGATCTAAAATGCTTGATTATGCTTATTTTAGCAAAACAGCGCGTTTTGAGCTTTTAATCTGCGTTTTAACCATTAAAAAACAGCATAAAACGACGAATTTTATTATTCGTTTTTATTAATATTGCTTCTATTTGATTTCAACGATCTAAAATGCTTGAAATGCTTATTTTAGCAAAACAGCACGTTTTTGAGCTTTTAATCTGCGTTTTAACGCGTAAAACAGCATAAAAACGACAGAAATTTTTATTATTCGTTTTATTAATATTGCGCATCTATTTGAACGATTTCACCGATCTAAAATGCTTGAAAATGATTTATTTTAGCAAAACAGCACGTTTTGAGCTTTTAATCTGCGTTTTAACGCGTAAAACAGCATAAAACGACAAAATTTTTATTATTCGTTTTTATTAATATTGCGTCTATTTGAACGATTTCAGCGATCTAAAATGCTTGAAAGTGATTATATTAGCAAAACGGCACGTTTGGAGCTTTAATCTACGTTTTTAACGCGTAAAACATAAAAACGGCAAATTTTTTATTCGTTTTTTATTAATATTGCTTCTATTTGAACGATTTCGCGATCTAAAATGCTTGAAAATGCTTGTGCGGCAAGCGCTGGGATTTGAGCTTTAATCTGCGTTTTAGCGTAAAACAGCATAAAACGACGAATTTTTATTCGTTTTTATTAATATTGCTTCTATTTGAACGATTTCAACGATGTAAAATGCTTGAAAATGCTTATTTTAGCAAAACAGCACGTTTGAGCTTTAATCTGCGTTTTAACGCGTAAACAGCATAAAAACGGCAAATTTTATTATTCGTTTTATTAATATTGCGTCTATTTGAACGATTTCCAACGATCTAAAATGCTTGAATATGCTTATTTTAGCAAAACAGCACGTTTTGAGCTTTAATCTGCGTTTTAACGCGTAAAACAACATAAAAAGCTGACAATTTTATTTTCGTTTTTTATTAATATTGCTTCTATTTGAACGATTTCAACGATCTAAAATGCTTGAAAATGCTTATTTTAGCAAACAGCACGTTTGAGCTTTTAATCTGCGTTTTAACGTAAAACAACATAAACGACGCGAATTTTTTATTATTCGTTTTTATTAATATTGCGTCTATTTGAACGATTTCAACGATCTGAAATGGCGAGAAATGCTTATTTTTAGCAAAACAGCGTTTGGAGGCTTTAATCTGCGTTTTAACGCGTAAAACAGCATAAAACGACGAAATTTTTATTATTCGTTTTTTATTAATGTGCGCTATTTGAACGATTTCAACGATCTAAAATGCGTAGAAAATGATTATTTTAGCAAAACAGCACATTTTGAGCTTTAACCTGCGTTTTAACGCGTAAAACAGCATAAAACGACGGGAATTTTATTATTCGTTTTTTATTAATATTGCGTCTGTTTGAACGATTTCAGCGATCTAAAAATGCTTGAATATGCTTATTTTAGCAAAACAGCACGTTTTGAGCTTTAATCTGCGTTTTTAACGCGTAAAACAGCATAAAACGACGAATTTTTATTTTTCGTTTTTTATTAATATTGCTTCTATTTGAACGATTTCAACGATAAAATGCTTGAAAATGCTTATTTTAGCAAAACAGCACGTTTGAGCTTTTAATCTGCGTTTTAACGCGTAAAACAGCATAAGAACGACGAATTTTTATTATTCGTTTTTTATTAATATTGCGTCTGTTGAACGATTTCCAGCGATCTGAAATGCTTGAAATGCTTATTTTAGCAAAACAGCACGTTTGAGCAATCTGCGTTTTAACGCGTAAAACAGCATAAAGGCGGGCGAGAATTTTTTATTATTCGTTTTTATTAATATTGCGCCTGTTGAACGATTTCAACGATCTAAAAATGCGTGAAAATGATTATTTAGCAAAACAGCACATTTTGAGCTTTAACCTGCGTTTTAACGCGTAAACGTAGCTTTATAAAACGGCAAATTTTGTGCTGTTTTATTAATATTGCGTCTATTTGAACGATTTCTTTGATCTAAAATGCTTGAATAATGCTTATTTTAGCAAAAGAGCAGCACGTTTGAGCTTTTAATCTGCGTTTTAACTTTAGTAAAACCCAGCGCATAAAACGACGAATTTTTATTATTCGTTTTTATTAATATTAGCTTCTATTTGAACGGTTCAGCGTCTAAAATGCTTGAAAATGCTTATTTTAGCAAAACAGCACGTTTTGAGCTTTTGAAATCTGCGTTTTACTAACGCGTAAAACAACATAAAACGACAGAAATTTTTTATTATTCGTTTTTATTAATATTGCGTCTATTTGAACGATTTCACCGATCTAAAATGCTTGAAAATGATTATTTTAGCAAAACAGCACGTTTTGAGCTTTAATCTGCGTTTAACGCGTAAAACAACATAAAAGCGACAAGAATTTTTTATTATTCGTTTTTATTAATATTGCGTCTATTTGAACGATTTCAACGATCTAAAATGCTTGAAGTTATATTCACTTAAACAGCACGTTTGAGCTTTAATCTGCGTTTTAACGCGTAAACAACATAAAACGACGAATTTTTATTATTCGTTTTTTATTAATATTCCTTCTGTTGAACGATTTCAACGATCTAAAAATGGCGAAAATGCTTATTTTAGCAAAACAGCAGGATTTGAGCTTTAATCTGCGTTTTAACGCTGTCAAACAACATAAAAACGGCAATTTTTTATTATTCGTTTTTATTAATATTGCTTCTATTTGAACGATTTCAGCGATATGCAAATGCTTGAAAATGCTTATTTTAGCAAAACAGCACGTTTTGAGCTTTAATCGCGTTTTAACGCGTAAACAGCATAAAAACGACGAAATTTTGTTATTCGTTTTTATTAATATTGCGTCTATTTGAACGATTTCAACGATCTAAAATGCTTGAATAGCCTTATTTAGCAAAACAGCACGTTTTGAGCTTTTAATCTGCGTTTAACGCGTAAAACAGCATAAAACGACAGATTTTTATTTTTCGTTTTTATTATGTACTTCTATTTGAACGATTTCAACGATCTAAAATGCTTGAAAATACTTATTTTAGCAAAACAGCACGTTTGAGCTTTAATCTACGTTTTAACGTAAAACAGCATAAAAACGACGAATTTTTATTATTCGTTTTTTTATTAATGTATTGCGTCTATTTTGGACGATTTCAACGATCTGAAATGCTTGAAAATGTATTTTAGCAAAACAGCACGTTTTGAGCTTTTAATCTGCGTTTTAACGCGTAAAACAGCATAAAAACGACAGAAATTTTTATTATTCGTTTTTTATTAATATTGCGTCTATTTGAACGATTTTCAACGATCTAAAATGCGTGAAATGCTTATTTTGTAAAAACAGCACATTTTGAGCAACCTGCGTTTAACGCGTAAACAGCATAACAACGACAGATTTTTATTATTCGTTTTTATTAATATTGCTTCTATTTGAGACGACTTCAACGATCTAGAATGCTTGAAATGCTTATTTTAGCAAAACAGCACGTTTTTGAGCTTTAATCTGCGTTTTAACGCGTAAAACAGCATAAAACGGCAGAGAATTTTATTATTCGTTTTTATTAATGTTGCGTCTATTTGAACGATTTCCAGCCATCTAAAATGTTTGAAAATGCTTATTTTAGCAAAACAGCACGTTTGAGCTTTAATCTGCGTTTTTAAGTAAACTGCTTATAAAATGACGAATTTTATTATTCGTTTTTATTAATGTGCGTCTGTTGAACGATTTCAGCGATCACAAATGAAATGATTATGTTAGCAAAACAGCACGTTTGAGCTTTAATCTGCGTTTTAACGCGTAAACAGCATAAAACGACGAATTTTTATTATTCGTTTTTTATTAATATTGCTTCTATTTGAACGATTTCAACGTCTAAAATGCTTGAAAATGCTTATTTTAGCAAAACGGCGTTGAGCTTTTAATCTGCGTTTTAACGCGTAAAACAGCATAAGGCATTTTTGTTGGTTTTATTAATATTGCTTCTATTTGAACGATTTCAGCGATGTAAAATGCTTGAAAATGCTTATTTTAGCAAAACAGCGTTTTGGCTTTAATCTGCGTTTTAACGCGTAAAACAGCATAAAAACTGACGAATTTTTATTATTCGTTTTTTATTAATATTGCGTCATTTGAACGATTTCAACGATCTGAAATGCTTGAAAATGCTTATTTACAGCAAAACAGCACGTTTTTGAGCTTTAATCTGCGTTTACAACGCGTAAAACAGAATAAAACGACGAAATTTTTTATTATTCGTTTTTATTAATATTGCCGTCTCCCCAGACGATTTCAGCGATCTAAAATGCGTGAAATGTATTTTAGCAAAACAGCACATTTTGAGCTTTAACCTGCGTTTTAACGCGTAAAACAGCATAACAACGACGAATTTTTTATTATTCGTTTTTATTAATATTGCTTCTATTTGAACGGCTTCAACGATCTAGAATGCTTGAAAATGCTTATTTTAGCAAAACAGCGTTTGAGGCTTTAATCTACGTTTAGCGCGTAAAACAGCATAAAACGTGACAGAAAATTTTATTATTCGTTTCATTAATATTGCGTCTATTTGAACGGTTTCCAGCCATCTAAAATGCTTGAAAATGCTTATTTTAACTAAAACAGCACGTTTTGAGCTTTTAATCTGCGTTTTAACGCGTAAACAACTAAAAACGACCAATTTTTATTATTCGTTTGGTAATATTGCTTCTATTTGAACGATTTCAACGATCTAAATGCTTTGAAAATGCTTATTTTAGCAAAACAGCACGTTTGAGCTTTTAATCTGCGTTTTAACGCGTAAAACAGCATAAAAACGACGGAAATTTTTTTATTATTCGTTTTTTATTAATATTTGCGTCTATTTGAACGATTTCCAGCGATCTGGAAATGCTTGAAAATGCTTATTTATAAAACAGCACGTTTTGAGCTTTAATCTGCGTTTTAGCGCGTAAAACAGCATAAAAACGACGAAATTTTTATTCGTTTTTTATTAATGTGCGTCTCTATTTGAACGATTTCAACGATCTAAAATGCTTGAGAAAATGCTTATTTTGCAGGCAGCACGTTTGAGCTTTTAATCCGCGTTTTAACGCGTAAACAGCAAAACGACGGAAATTTTTATTATTCGTTTTATTAATATTGCGTCTATTTAGACGATTTCAACGATCTAAAATGCGTGAAAATGCTTATTTAGTAAAACAGCACATTTTGAGTTTTAACCTGCGTTTTAACGCGTAAAACGCTTATAAACGACGAATTTTTTATTATTCGTTTTTATTATATTGCTTCTATTTGAACGACTTCAACGATCCTAGAATGCTTGAAAATGCTTATTTTAGCAAAACAGCACGTTTGAGCTTTAATCTCTGCGTTTTAACGCGTAAACAGCATAAAACGACAGAAATTTTTATTATTCTGTTTTTATTAATATTGCGTCTATTTGAACGATTCAACCATCGTCTTGAAAATGCTTATTTTAGCAAACAGCGTTTGAGCTTTAATCTGCGTTTTAACGCGTAAAACAGCATAAAAACATTGAATTTTTATTATTCTATTTTTATTTATATTTAGCTTCTATTTGAACGATTTCAACGATCCTAAAATGCTTGAAATGCTTATTTTAGCAAAACAGCACGTTTTGAGCTTTAATCTGCGTTTAACGCGTAAGAGCAACATAAAAAGCATTGAAATTTTATTATTCGTTTTTATTAATATTGCGTCTATTTGAACGATTTTAACGATCTAAAATGCTTGAAAATGCTTATTTTTAGTAAAACAGCACGTTTTGCTTTAATCTGCGTTTTAACGCGTAAAACAACATAAAAACGACGAATTTTTATTGTTAGGTTTGTTAATATTGCGTCTGTTGAACGGTTCCACGATCTAAAATGCTTGAAAATGAATATTTTTAGCAAACAGCACGTTTGAGCTTTAATCTGCGTTTTAACGCGTAAACAACATAAAACGACAACATTTTTATTCGTTTTTAATATTGCGTCTGTTGAACGATTTCAGCGATCTAAATGCTTGAAAATGATTATATTAGCAAAACAGCACGTTTTGAGCTTTTAATCTGCGTTTTAACGCGTAAAACAGCATAATAGCGAAAAATTTTTTATTATTCGTTTTATTAATATTGCGCGTCTGTTGAACGATTTCCACGATCTAAAATGCTTGAAAATGCTTATTTTAGCAAAACAGCACTATTTGAGCTTTGTCACGTTTGAACGCGTAAAACAGCATAAAACGACGAATTTTTGTAACTAAGATTTTTATTAATACTGCTTCTATTTGAACGATTTCAACGATCTAAAATTCTTGAAAATGCGCGCTGACAAAACAGCACGTTTTGAGCTTTAATCTGCGTTTTAACGCGTAAACAGCATAAAAACGACAGAAATTTTTATTATTCGTTTTTATTAATGTGCACGTCTGTTGAACGATTTCAACGATCTAAAATGCTTTGAAAATGCTTATTTTAGCAAAACAGCACGATTTTGGAAGCAATCTGCGTTTTAACGCGTAAAACAGCTAAACGACGAATTTTTTATTATTCGTTTTTTTTATTAATAGTAGCTTCTATTTGAACGGTTCAACGATCTAAAATGCTTGAAAATGCTTATTTTAGCAAAACAGCACGTTTTGAGCTTTAATCTGCGTTTTTAACGCGTAAAACAGCATAAAAACGACGATTTTTTATTATTCGTTTTTATTAATATTACTTCTATTTGAACGGTTCAACATTCTAAAATGCTGAAAATGCTTAACGCAAAACAGCACGTTTGAGCTTTAATTTGCCTTTTAACGCGTAAAAACAGCATAAAAACGACGAATTTTTATTATTCGTTTTTTATTAATAATGCGTCTATTTGAACGGTAATTTCAACGATCTAAAATGCTTGAAAATGATTATTTTAGCATAAAACGAAAAGCGTTTTGAGCTTTAATCTGCGTTTTAACGCGTAAAACGTATAAAACGACAAAATTTTTATTATTCGTTTTTATTAATATTGCGTCTATTTGAACAGTTTCAGCGATCGTCTTTGAAAATGATTATATTAGCAAAACAGCACGTTTTGAGCTTTTAATCTGCGTTTTAAGCTAAAAATAAAAAAATTTTTTATTATTCGTTTTTAAAAAACCTTTTTGAACGTTTTTTGGTAAAAGTTTTTTTTTTTTAAAAAAAGCCTTTTTAGTTTTAACGCTTTTTTAATTTAAAAAAAAAAACCAATTTTTTTTACGTTTTTTTAAATTGCTTATTTAAACAACGTTAAAAGTTTTAAAATTTTTTTTAAAAAAAAACACTTTTATTTAATTGTTTTAACGCGTAAAAAAAAAAACCAATTTTTTTAATTCTTTTTAAAAGCCTTTTGAACTTTCAACGTTAAAAAGCGTAAAAAATTTTTTAAAAAGAATTTTGTTTTAATGCGTTTTAAGCGAAAAAAAAACCAAAATTTTTTTTTTTTTTTTTTTTCCCCTTTATTTAACCCGCTAAACAAAATAAAGGAAAAAAAAGTTTTTTTAATTGCGTTTTAAGGGTAAAACACAAAAAAACGGAAAATTTTATTTTGAAAAATTTGGCTTTAACTTTTTAACCTTAAAAAACTAAAAGCTTTTTTTGAAAAAATTTTTCTTTTAACGTTTTTAACGCAAAAAACCCTAAAAACCCCTTTTTTAACTTTTTTATTTATTTTTCTTTTAACGTTTAACACTAAAAGGAAAAATTTTTTTTTAAAAAAATTTTTGGCTTTAACGGTTTAACCTAAAAAAAAAAAAAATTTTTTAATTTTTTTTTTATTTATTTTTTTTAAATTTAAGTTTAAAAAAAAATTTTTTTCCCCAAAAAATTTTTTTTTAAACCCGTTTAACCAAAAAAAGCTAAAAGCTTTTTTTAAAAACCGTTTTTTTAATTTGTTTTTTTTTAACGTTTTAACGACAGTCGAAAATTTTTTTTTAAAAACGCACTTTTTATTTAACGGTTTTAACGCTAAAAGCTAAAAGCTTTTTTAAAACTTTTTTAAAATTTTCCCTTTTAACGACAACTTTAAAAGCTTTTTTTTTTTTTAAAAAACCCCTTTTATTTAAACGCTTTTAAGGGAAACAGAAAAAAACTTTTTTAAATTTTTTTTTAAATTTGTTTTTTAAAACGTTTTAACGAAAAAAATTTTTAAATTTTTTTAAAAAACCCTTTTGGTTTTAACTTTTTAAAATTTAAAAAATTTAAAAACACGTTTTTTTTTTTTTAAAAAGCGCAAAAAACGTTTTTTAAAAAAAAATTTAAAAATTTTTTTTTGGAAAAAATTTTGAGTTTTAAGGTTTTGGCAAAAATTTTTAAAAACACAAAAATTTTTTTACGTTTTTAATTATTCGTCTATTTGAACGATTTCACGATCAAAATGCTTGAAAATGCTTATTTTAGCAAAACAGCACTTTTGAGCTTTTAACCCTGCGTTTAACGCGAAAACAGCATAAAACGACGAATTTTTATTATTCGTTTTTATTAATATTGTTTCTATTTGAACGATTTCAACGTCTAAAATTCGAAATTTTTTAGCAAAAACAGCACGTTTTGAGCTTTTAATCTGCGTTTAACGCTAAAACGCAAAACGAAAAATTTTTTATTCGTTATAAATTTGCGTCTATTTGAACGTTTTCCCAACGATCTAAAATGCTTGAAAATGCTTATTTAGCGAAAAACAGCACGTTTTGAGTTTTAAATCGCTTTTTAACGCGTAAAACGCATAAAACGGAATTTTTATTATTCTTTTTTTTATTAATATTGCTCTATTGAACGATTTCACGATCTAAAATGCTTGAAAAGCTTATTTTAGCAAAACAGCACGTTTGAGCTTTAATCTGCGTTTTAACGCGTAAAACAGCATAAAAACGACGATTTTTTATTATTCGTTTTATTAATTGCTTCTATTTGACGTTCAACGATCTAAAAGCGAAAATGCTTATTTTTGAAAAACAGCACGTTTTGACTTTAAGCCTTTTAACGCGTAAAACCATAAAACGACGAATTTTTTATTTTTTTATTATTTTATTGCGTCTATTTGAACGATTTCAACGATCAAAATGCTTGAAAATTTATTTTAGCAAAACAGCACGTTTTGAGTTTTAATCTCGTTTTAACGCGAAAAACACATAAAACGAAAAATTTTATTATTCTTTTTTATTAATATTGCTCATTTGAACGATTCCCAACGATCTAAAATGCTTTGAAAATGTTATTTAGCAAAACAGCACGTTTGAGCTTAATCTGCTTTTTTAACGCAAAACAGCCATAAAACGACGAATTTTTATTATTTTTTTTTTATTAATATTGTTCTATTTGAACGATTTCAACGATCAAAATGCTTGAAAAACTTATTTTAGCAAAACAGCACGATTTAAAGTTTTAATCTGCGTTTTAACGCGTAAAACAGCATAAAACACGAATTTTTTATTGTTTTGTTTATTGTGTCTATTTGAACGATTTCAACGATTAAAATTTTTGAAAATTTATTTGCAAAACAGCCGTTTTGAGTTTTTAATCTGCTTTTTAACGCGTAAAACAGCATAAAACGACGAATTTTTATTATTCGTTTTTTTTAAATATTGTCTATTTGAACGATTTCAACGATCTAAATGTTTGAAAATGCTTATTTTAGAAAACAGCACGTTTTGAGCTTTAATCTGCGTTTTAACGCGTAAAACAGCATAAAACGACGAAATTTTTATTATTCGTTTTTATTAATATGCTCTATTTGAACGATTTCAACGATCTAAAATGCTTGAAAATGCTTATTTTAGCAAAACAGCACGTTTGAGCTTTAATCTGCGTTTTAACGCGTAAAACACATAAAACGACGAATTTTTATTATTCGTTTTTATTAATATTGCTTCTATTTGAACGATTTCAACGATCTAAAATGCTTGAAAATGCTTATTTTAGCAAAAAAAGCACGTTTTGAGTTTTAATCTGCGTTTTAACGCGTAAAACACTAAAATCGACGAATTTTTATTATCGTTTTTATTAATATTGTCTATTTGAACGATTTCAACGATCTAAAATGCTTGAAAATGCTTATTTTAGCAAAACAGCACGTTTTGAGCTTTAATCTGCGTTTTAACGCGTAAAACAGCAAAAAAACGACGAATTTTTTTTTCGTTTTTATTAATATTGCGCCCTATTTGAACGATTTCAACGATCTAAAATGCTTGAAAATGCTTATTTTAGCAAAACAGCACGTTTTGAGCTTTAATCTGCGTTTTAACGCGTAAAACAAGCATAAAACGACGAAATTTTATTATTCGTTTTTATTAATTTGCGTCTATTTGAACGATTTCAACGATCTAAAATGCTTGAAAATGCTTATTTTAGCAAAACAGCACGTTTGAGCCTAATCTGCGTTTTAACGCGTAAAATATTATAAAACGACGATTTTTATTTATTCGTTTTATTAATTAGCTTCTATTTGAACGATTTTAACGATCTAAAATGCTTGAAAATGCTTATTTTAGCAAAACAGCACGTTTTGAAGGCTTTATTCTGCGTTTTAACGTATAAACAGCATAAAACGCTGAAATTTTATTATTCGTTTTTATTAATATTGCGTCTATTTGAACAGATTCAGCGATCTAAAATGTTTGAAAATGCTTATTTTAGCAAAACAGCACGTTTTGAGCTTTAATCTGCGTTTTAACGCGAAAACAGCAAAAAAACGACAAAATTTTTTTATTCGTTTTAAATATTGCGTCTTTGAAGGGTTTAAAACGATCTAAAATCTTGAAAATGCTTATTTTAGAAAAACAGCACTTTTTGAGTTTTAATCTGCTTTTAACGCGAAAACAGCAAAAAAACGACAAAATTTTTTTATTTTTTTTTTTTAAAATTTTGGGTTTCTATTTGAACGATTTCAACGATCAAAAATGCTTGAAAATGTTTAAATTTTTGCAAAACAGCACGTTTTGAGCTTTAATCTGCTTTTTTTAACGCGTAAAAAACAAAAAAACGACAAAATTTTTATTTTTCTTTTTATTAAATTGCTTCTATTTGAACGTTTTCCCAACGATCTAAAATCTTGAAAATGCTTTTTTTTAGCAAAACAGCACTTTTTGAGTTTTAATCTGCTTTTTTAACGGGGTAAAACGGCAAAAAAACGACAAAATTTTTTATTATTCTTTTTTTTATTAATATTTTTTATTTGAAGTTTTCAACGATCTAAAATGCTTGAAAATGCTTTTTTTGGCAAAACAGCACGTTTTGAGTTTTTAATCTGCTTTTAAACGCAAAAAAACAGAAAAAAACGACGAATTTTTATTATTCGTTTTTTATTAATATTGCTTCTATTTGAACGATTTCAACGATCAAAAAAATGCTTGAAAATGCTTTTTTTTAAAAGAAAACAAGTTTTGAGCTTTAATTTCCCTTTTAACGCGTAAAAAAAAGCATAAAACGACAATTTTTTTTTTCCTTTTTTTATTAATATTGCTTCTATTTGAACGTTTTCCCAACCGATCTAAAATGCTTGAAAATGTTTATTTTTGGCAAAACAGCCGTTTGAGCTTTAATTTCCCTTTTAACGCAAAACAGCAAAAAAACGACGAATTTTTTTTTTCCGTTTTTTTTAAATTTCTTTTCTTTGAACGATTTAAACGATCTAAAAGCGAAAATGCTTATTTTAGCAAAAAACACGTTTTGAGTTTTTAACCCGCGTTTTAACGCGTAAAACAAAAAAAACGACAAAAATTTTTATTATTCTTTTTTTATTAATATTGCTTCAATTTGAACGTTTTCAACAAAAATGCTTGAAAATGTTTTATTTTAGCAAAACAGCACGTTTTGAGTTTTTACGGTTTAAAAACAGCATAAAAAACAAAAATTTTTATTTTTTTTTTATTAATATTGCTTTTTTAAACGATTTCAAGGGATCTAAAATGTTAAAAAATGTTTTATTTTAGCAAAACACCCGTTTTGAGCTTTAAATCTGCTTTTTAAGGGAAAAAAACAGCAAAAAATTTACAAATTTTTTTATTATTCTTTTTTTTAAAATTTTTGCCTTTTAAAACGATTTCACGACCCAAAAAGGGCGAAAATGCTTTTTTTTTAGCAAAACAGCACTTTTTGAGCTTTAACCTGCGTTTAACGCTTAAAAAACAAAAAAACGACAAAATTTTTTATTATTCGTTTTATTAATATTGCTTCTTTTTGAACGATTTCAACGATTTTAAATCTTAAAAAATGCTTTTTTTAGAAAAAACAGCACGTTTTGAGTTTTAATTGCTTTTTTAACGCTAAAAAAACAAAAAAACGACAAAAATTTTATTATTCTTTTTTATTAAAATTGCGTCTTTTGAACATTTCAACGATCAAAAAATGTTTGAAAAGTTTTTATTTTAAAAAACACTTTTTGACCCCCAATCTGCTTTTTTAACGGGGTAAAAAAACTTAAAACGACAATTTTTATTATTCGTTTTTTATTAATTTGCTTCTATTTGAACGATTTTAACGATCAAAAAATGCTTAAAAATTTATTTTAGCAAAACAGCACGTTTTGAGTTTTATTCTGGTTTTAACGTGTAAAACAGCAAAAAAAACGAGGGGAAATTTTTTAATTTTTCTTTTTTTATTAATTTCCCGTCTATTTAAACAATTTTCAAGATCAAAAAATGCTTGAAAATGCTTATTTTAGCAAAAACAGCACTTTTTGAGTTTTAATCTTGTTTAACGCTTAAAAAAAGCAAAAAAACGACAAAAATTTTTTATTATTCTTTTTTTATTAATATTGCGTCTATTTAAAACGATTTCAACGATCTAAAATGTTTGAAAATCTTATTTTAGCAAAACAGCACTTTTTTGAGCTTTTAATCTGCTTTTTAACGCGTAAAAAAAAGCATAAAAGGGCTTTTTAATTATTCTTTTTTTATTAAATATTGCTTCTATTTAAACGTTTTCCAACGATCTAAAATGTTTGAAAATGCTTTTTTTTAGCAAAACAGCACGTTTTGAGCTTTTAACCTGCGTTTAACGCTTAAAAAAACAAAAAAACCCACGAAATTTTTATTATTCTTTTTTTATTAATTTGTTTCCCTATTTAAACTTTTTCCCAACGATCTAAAATGCTTAAAAAATCTTATTTTAGCAAAAACAGTTTTGAGTTTAATCTGCTTTTTAACGAAAAACAGCAAAAAAACGACGAAATTTTTATTATTCGTTTTTTTAAAAATTGCGTCTATTTGAACGATTTCCCGTCAAAAGGGCGAAAATGCTTATTTTAGCAAAAAAACCGTTTTGAGCCCTAATCTGCTTTTTTAACGCGAAAAAACAACAAAAAAAACGACAAATTTTTTTTATTATTTTTTTTTTATTAATATTGTTTCTTTTTAAAAACGTTTTAAATCCAAAAGCTTGGTTTATTTTACAAAAAAATTTGGCAACGCGTTTAACGCGAAAAACAGCATAAAAACGACGAAATTTTATTTTTCTTTTTATTAATTTGCGTCTATTTAAACTTTTTCAACGACGCGAAAATTTTAGCAAAACACCCGTTTGAGTTTAACGGGGTTTAACGCGTAAAACAGCAAAAAAACGAAATTTTTATTATTCGTTTTTTTTTAAATAGCTTCATTTGAATGACCCGTCTAGTTTGAAAATGTTATTTTGAAAAACGCCTTTTTTTTTTTAACGCGTTTTAACGTAAAACATAAAAACGAAATTTTTTTTATTTTTTGTTTTTATTAATTTGTTTATTTGAACGTTTCAACGATCTAAAATGCTTGAAAATGTTATTTTAGCAAAACAGCACGTTTGACCCCTAATCTGTTTTTAACGAAAAACAAAAAAACGACAAATTTTTTTTATTATTCGTTTTTTTTTATTTTTTTTTTTAACGTTTTTAACGATCAAAAAATGCTTGAAAATCTTTTTTGAAAACAGCACTTTTTGAGCTTTATTCTGCGTTTTAACGTGAAAAAAGAAAAAACGCAAATTTTTTTATTATTCGTTTTTATTAATATTGCGTCTATTTGAACAATTCAACGATCAAAAAATGCTTGAAAAATTTTTTTTGCAAAACAGCACTTTTTGAGTTTTAATCTGTTTTTTAACGTTTAAAAAGCCGACAAATTTTTATTATTCGTTTTTATTAATATTGCGCTTTTGAACGAATTCAACGATCTAAAATGCAAAAATGCTTATTATAGCAAAAAGAGTTTTGAGCTTTAATCTGCTTTTTAAAAGCAAAAAACAGCATAAAACGAGTTTTTTTTATTATTTTTTTTTTAATATTGCGTCTTTTTGGGGCGATTTCAACGATCAAAAAACGTTTTTTTTAAAAGCAAAACAGCACGTTTTGAGCCTAATCTGCTTTTTTAAGGGTAAAACAGAAAAACGACGAATTTTTTTTATTTTTTTTTTAAATATTGCTTCTTTTTGAACGATTTTAACGATAAAAATGCTTGAAAATGCTTATTTTAAAAACAGCACGTTTTGAGTTTTATTCTGCGTTTTAACGTAAAACAAAAAAACGACGAATTTTTATTATTCTTTTTTTATTAATATTGCGTCTATTTGGTTAAACATTTTGCGCTTATTTTAGCAAAACAGCACTTTTGAGCAATCTGTGTTTAAACGTTAAAACAGCATAAAACGACGAAATTTTATTATTCTTTTTTTATTAATATTGGTCTATTTGAAAAACGATTTCAAAATTTTTTTTGAAAAACAGCACGTTTTGACCCCCAATCTGCTTTTTAAGGGTCAGCATAAAACGACAAATTTTTTTATTATTGTTTTTATTAATATTGTTTCATTTGAACGATTTTAACGACAAAAAGCTTGTCTTATTTTAGAAAAAAGCCGTTTTGAGCTTTAATCTGCGTTTTAACGCGTAAACAGCAAAAAACGCAAATTTTTATTATTCGTTTTTATTAATATTGCGTCTATTTGAACGATTTCAACGATCTAAATGCTTGAAAATGCTTATTTTAGAAAAAACAACGTTTTGGTTTAATCGGGGTTTTAACGCGTAAAACGTCACGTTTTTTAATTTTCGTTTTTATTAATATTGCTTCTATTTGAATGATTTCCCCAAACGATCTAAATGCTTAAAAATGCTTATTTTAGAAAACAGCACGTTTTGAGTTTAATCGCGCCAAACGCATCAAATTTTTTTAACTTTTTTATTAATTTGCTTCTATTTAACTTTTTAAACGATCTAAAATGCTTGAAAATGCTTATTTTAGAAAAACAGCACGTTTTGAGTCAATCTGCGTTTTAAGGGAAAAAACCCAAAAAAAAGAAATTTTTTTATTCGTTTTTATTAATATTGCGTCTATTTGAACGACTTCAACGATCTAGAAGCTTAAAAATTTATTTTGAAAACATCAGGGTTTTGAGTTTTAATCTGCTTTTTAAGCGTCAGCAAAAAAAACGCAAATTTTTTATTCGTTTTTATTAATATTGCGTCTATTTGAAGTTTCAAGACTAAAATGCTTAAAAATGCATTTTAGAAAAACAGCACGTTTTGAGTTTTAATCGGGTTTTTAAGGTAAAACAGCATAAAACACAAATTTTTTATTTTCGTTTTTATTAATAGTTTCAAACGACAACGATCAAAATGCTTGAAAATGCTTTTTTTTAGAAAAAAGCCTTTCCTTTTTAATCTGCTTTTTAACGCGAAAAACAGCAAAAAAAACGACGAAATTTCTATTATTCGTTTTTTTTAAATTTTCCCCCGAACGATTTGATCAAAAAATCGAAAATGAGATTTTAGAAAAACAGCACGTTTAAATCTGCTTTTTAACGCGAAAAACAGCAAAAAACGACAAAAATTCTTTTTTATTAATTTGCGTCTTTTGAACCATTTAAACGATCTAAAATGCGTTTTTTTAAAAAACAGCCGTTTTGAGTTTTAACGCGTTTTAACGCGTAAAAAGCATAAAACGACAAAATTTTATTTTTCTTTTTTATTAATTTCTTGATTTAAACGTTT
This sequence comes from Dalotia coriaria, assembly GCF_025399875.1. NCBI lineage: Eukaryota > Metazoa > Arthropoda > Insecta > Coleoptera > Staphylinidae > Dalotia > Dalotia coriaria. Next base: position 3,149 of record NW_027046777.1, on the reverse strand, counting down.
CAACGATTTTGTTTGAAAAGTTTATTTTGCAAAAACAGCACTTTTTGGTTTTTAATTTGCCAACGCGAAAAACAGCATAAAACAACGAATTTTTTATTATTCTTTTTTTTATTAATATTCTTTAAACATTTCAACGATCAAAAAATGCTTAAAAAATGTTTTTTTTAGCAAAACAGCACGTTTTGAGTTTTAATTTTGGTTTTAACGCGAAAAAAACATAAAACGACGAAATTTTTTTATTCTTTTTTTATTAATATTGCGTCTTTTTGGGGCGATTTAAACGACCCTAAAATGCTTGAAAATGCTTATTTTGGAAAAAACGGCATTTTGAGCTTTAATCGGGGTTTTTAACGCGTAAAACAGCAAAAAAACGACAATTTTTTTATTATTCGTTTTTTTTAGTTTTATTTGAATGACTTCAACGATCTGGGAATGCTTAAAAAATGTTTATTTTAAAAAACAGCACGTTTTGAGTTTTTAATCTGCGTTTTAACGGGGGAAAACGCAAAAAAAACAAACAATTTTTTTATTTTCGTTTTTTTAAAAATTGTTTCATTTGAAGGGATTTCAACGATCTAAAATGCTTGAAAATGCTTTTTTTAAAGCAAAACGGCACTTTTTGGGGGCCTAATCTCCCTTTTTTAACCCGGTAAAACGCAAAAAAAACGACAAAAAATTTTTTTTATTATTCTTTTTTATTAATATTGCGTCTTTTTTAACCCGACTTCAACGATCTAGAATCTTAAAAATGCTTATTTTAAAACATCAGGGTTTTGAGCTTTTAATCTGCGTTTAACGCGTAAAACAGCAAAAAAAACGACAAATTTTTTTATTATTCTTTTTTTTATTAATATTCCCGTCTATTTGAAGGGTTTCAACCCCCCAAAATGCTTGAAAATGTTTTATTTTTAGCAAAACAGCCGTTTTGAGTTTTAATCTGCTTTTTTTAACGCGTAAAACAGCAAAAAAAACGACGAATTTTTTTTTTTGTTTTTTTTTTTGTTTCTATTTGAACGTTTTTAAACGATCTAAAATGCTTGAAAATTTTATTTTAGAAAAACAGCACGTCTTGAGTTTTAATCTGCTTTTTTAACGCGTAAAACAGCAAAAAAAGCAAAATTTTCCTATTATTCTTTTTTATTAATATTGCGTCTATTTGAACGATTTAAAGGGGATCTAAAATGTTTTAAAAATAAAAGTAGGGGAAAAACGGCACGTTTGATTTTAATCCGTTTTAACGCGTAAAAAAACAAAAAAAACGAAAAAATTTTTTATTATTCTTTTTTTTATTAATTTTTGCGTCTTTTTGGGGCCAATTTCAACGATCTAAAATGCTTAAAAATGATTATATTAGCAAAAACAGCACGTTTTGAGTTTTTCTCTTTTTAACGCGTAAAAAAAACAAAAAACGACGAAATTTTTATTATTCGTTTTTTTTTAAATATTTTTTGTTTGAACGATTTAAACGATCAAAATGTTTTGAAAATGCTTATTTCAGCAAAACAGCACGTTTTGAGCTTTAATTTCCCTTTTTAACGGGGAAAAACAGCATAAAACGACAAAATTTTTTTATTCGTTTTTATTAATATTGTTTCTATTTAAAACGATTTCAACGATCTAAAATGTTTTGAAAATGTTTTATTTTGGCAAAACAGCCGTTTTGAGTTTTTAATTTGCGTTTTAACGCGTAAAAAAACATAAAAAGGGACAATTTTTTTATTATTCCTTTTTTTATTAATATTGTGTCTTTTGCACGATTTAAACGACCCTAAAATGCTTAAAAATGTTTTTTTGCAAACGGAAAGTTTTGGGTTTTAAATTTTTGCCTTTTAACGCGTAAAAACAGCAAAAAAACGACGAAATTTTTTATTATTCGTTTTTTTTAAATTTTGCGTCTTTTGAAGGGTTTAAACGATCTAAAAGGGCAAAAAATGCTTTTTTTTGGCAAAACAGCCCCCGTATTGACCCCTTTAATCGCTTTTTAAGGGTAAAAAAACAAAAAAACGACAAATTTTTTATTATTCTTTTTTTTATTAATATTGCTTCTATTTGGGATTTCAACGATCTAAAATGCTTGAAAACATTTTAGAAAAAAACACCACATTTGAGCTTTTTTCCCGCGTTTTAACGTGTAAAACAGCATAAAAACGACAAATTTTTTTATTATTCTTTTTTTATTAATATTGCGTCTATTTGAACGATTTAACGATCTTCTTGAAAATGCTTATTTTAAGCAAAACAGCGCGTTTTGAGCTTTAATCTGCGTTTTAACGCGTAAAACAGCATAAAAACGACGAATTTTTATTATTCGTTTTTATTAATATTGCTCTATTTAACGATTTCAACGATCTAAAATGCTTGAAAATGCTTATTTTAGCAAAACAGCACGTTTTGAGCTTTAATCTGCGTTTTAACGCGTAAAACAGCATAAAAACGACGAATTTTATTATTCGTTTTTATTAATATTGCGTCTATTTGAACGATTTCAACGATCTAAAATGCTTGAAATATGCTTATTTTAGCAAAACAGCACGTTTTGAGCTTTAATCTGCGTTTTAACGCTAAAACAGCATAAAACGACGAATTTTTATTATTCGTTTTTATTAATATTGCTTCTATTTGAACGATTTCAACGATCTAAAATGCTTGAAAATGCTTATTTTAGCAAAACAGCACGTTTGAGCTTAATCTGCGTTTTAACGCGTAAAACAGCATAAAAACGACAATTTTTATTATTCGTTTTTATTAATATTGCTCTATTTGAACGATTTCCAAGATCTAAAATGCTTGAAAATGCTTATTTTAGCAAAACAGCACGTTTTGAGCTTTAATCTGGTTTTAACGCGTAAAACAGCATAAAACGACGAATTTTTATTATTCGTTTTTTATTAATATTGCGTCTATTTGAACGATTTCAACGATTTAAAATGCTTGAAAATATTATTTAGCAAAACAGCACGTTTTGAGCTTTAATCTGCGTTTTAACGCTAAAACAGCATAAAACGACGAATTTTTATTATTCGTTTTTTATTAATATTGCTTCTATTTGAACGATTTCAACGATCTAAAATGCTTGAAAATGCTTATTTTAGCAAAACAGCGCGTTTGGTTTTAACTACGTTTTAACGCGTAAACATTATAAAACGAAA
>NW_027046776.1:0-20883 GCF_025399875.1 Dalotia coriaria | reverse complement strand
AAAAAACTTTTGTTTTGCTTAAAAAATAAAGAAATTTAAAAAAAAAAAAAAAAGCTTTTTATTTTTTCGTTCGAAAAACCCCGTTTTTTCAAAATAAAAAGCAAAATTTTAATTTAATTTTAAAAAACCCCGAATAATTAAAATTTCGTCGTTTTATGCTTTTTTACGCGTTAAAACGCAGTTAAAGCTCAAAACGTGCTGTTTTGTAAAAAAAAAGCATTTTCAAGCATTTTAGATCGTTGAAATCGTTTAAATAGAAGCAATATTAAAAAAACGAATAATAAAAATTCGTCTTTTTTATGCTTTTTTCCCGTTAAAACGCAGATTAAAGCTCAAAACTGCTGTTTTGTTAAAAAAAACTTTTTTAAGCATTTTAATCGTTGAAATCGTTCAAATAAAAACTATTAAAAAAAACGAATAATAAAAATTCGTCGTTTTATGCTTTTTTTGCGTTAAAACGCGAAGAAAGCTCAAAACGTGCTGTTTTGCTAAAATAAGCATTTTCAAGCATTTTAGATCGTTGAAATCGTTCAAATAGACGCAATATTAATAAAAACGAATAATAAAAATTCGTCGTTTTATGCTGTTTTGCGTTAAAACGCAGTTTAAAAGCTCAAAACGTGCTGTTTTGCTAAAATAAGCATTTTCAAGCATTTTAGATCGTTGAAATCGTTCAAATGAAGCAATATTAAAAAAAACGAATAATAAAATTCGTCGTTTTTTGATTTTTTTGCTTTAAAAACGCAGTTTAAAAAATAAACGTGCTGTTTTGCTAAAATAAGCATTTTCAAGCATTTTAGATCGTTGAAATCGTAAATAGAGCAATATTAAAAAAAACGAATAATAAAAATTCGTCTTTTTTTTGCTTTTTTACGCGTTAAAACGCAGATTAAACTCAAAACGTCTGTTTTGCTAAAATAAGCATTTTCAAGCTTTTTTAGATCTTGAAATCGTTCAAATAGACGCAATATTTAAAAACGAATAATAAAATTTCGTCTTTTTTATGCTGTTTTACGCGTTAAAACGCAGTTAAACTCAAAACGTCTTTTTTGCAAAATAAGCATTTTCAACATTTTAGATCGTTGAAATCGTTCAAATAGAAACCGTATTATTAAAAACGAATAATAAAATTCGTCGTTTTTTATGCTTTTGTTTTACGCGTTAAAACGCAGATTAAAGCTCAAACGTGCTGTTTTTATACAAAATAGAAAGCATTTTCAAGCGTTTTTGAATCGTTGAAATGCGTTTCAAATAGACGCAATAAAAGTAAAATTTGAAAATTGAAATGCTTGTTTAGCAAAACCTTTGGGCCCTGGCTTTAATAACGCGAAATAAACTGCTGCTTTGACGAATTTTACTGACTAGATTTTAACCAATATTGCTTTCTATTGAACATTTCAACTGTCTAAAGCTCTTTGAAAATGCTGTTTAACAAACAGCATTTAACTTTAATACGTTTTAACGCAATAACTAACATACTTTGACTGTTACCATTAGATTTTTTATTAATAACATCTGTTGACATTTCGCGATAAAATGGCATCTTAACAAACAGCACGTTTTGGCAATCACGTTTTAGCGCACGCAAACTGGCAGCAAAAAACATTTTGATATTCGTTTTTATAATATTACTGCGTCTATTGTTCGGCGCGATCTAAACAACGTTAACTTTATTCTGCGTTTAACGCGTAAACGGCATAAAAGCCGGCGGTACTGTATTCGTTTCTTATTTTTATTGCGTCTATTTGAACGATTTCAACGACCTGAAATTCGCGAAAATGCTGACAGCGCGTTGGCAATCTGCGTTTTAACGCGGCGTTATTGTTAATTTTTATTAGCTATTGCTTCTATTTGAACGATTTCAACGGCGAAAATAACGACACGTTTAACAATACATCGCGTAAAAACAGCATAAAAACGACAATTTATTATTCGTTTTTATTAATATTATATTGAACGATTTCAACGATAAGCTCTTGAAAATATTTATTTTACTGAAACAGTACGTTTTCGGCACAATCTGCGTTTTAACGCATTAGTACAGCATAAAGCTGACGATTTTTTATTATTCGTTTTTATTAATATTGCTTTACTGTTGAACGGTACGAAAACGATGCATAACGAAAATAACATTTAACGAAACAGCACGTTTTGGCAATACCGTTTTTGCTGCAGTAAGCAGCATAAAAACGACGGTACTGATATTCGTTTTTATTAATATTGCTTCTATGTAGAACGATTTCAACGATACAAAATTTAACGAAAATGCTTATTTTAACAAAACAGCGTTTATTCTTTGGCGCGTGCTGTAAAAACGACGAATTTTTATTATTCGTTTTTATATTATTGCTGTGTTTGAAGACGGCGATCTAAAATAACTGGCTTTGACACAGAGCAGCACGTTTTGATCTGCGTTTTTAACGCGTGGTACCAGCATAAAGAGCGACAATTTTATTATTCGTTTTAATATTGCTATGTAAACGCGATTTTTCGGCGATCTAAATTGTGAAAATGCTTTATTTTAACGAAACGGCACGTTTGGTAATCTGCGTTCACAGCGCGGCAAAAGGCATAAAAACGACGGTACTGACCCATTTAAAGATTTTCACCAACAATATTTAGCTGCATTGAAAGATTTCAACGATCTAATAACGAGAAAATAACTGACTGCTGAAAACGGCGACAAGCTGGCAGCGACAATTTTGACCATTCGTTTTAGTAATATTGCTTCTATTTTGAGCGATTTCAACGATAAAATAACTGGTATTTTTAACGAAACGACTCGTTTGGCAAATACTTACTGGCGGCAAACGGCGTAAAACGACATTTATTGTTAAGATTTTTATTATTGAACGATTTCCGGCGATAAATAACGGCATTTAGCAAAACAATACGGCTTTAATCTGCGTTTTAACGCGTGGCTGGCATAAAAGCGACGAGCTATTATGCGTTTTGTTAATATTGCGTCTGTTGAACGTTGATTTCAGCTTTCGATCTAAAATAACTGACACAAAACAGCCTTACGTTTACAATAGATTTTAACTGCATAAATAACATAAAAGACAATTTTTCATTATTCGTTTTTATTAATAACTTCTATGTGAACGATTTCAGCTGTCTAAAATTAACGAAAAATATGACACAACAAACAGCACGTTTGAGGCTTTAATCACGTTCGCGTAAGCATACAAAACGACGAATTTTTATTATTCGTTTTCTATTATTGTGCTTCTATTTGAAGATTTCCAACGATCTAAAATTAGCAGAAAATGCTTATTTTTAACTTAAAACAGCACGTTTTGAGCTTTAATCACGTTTTAACGCGTAAAACAGCAAACGACGAATTTTTTATTATTCGTTTTATTAATATTGCATATTTGAACGATTTCAGCGATCTAAAATGCTTGAAAATGCTTTATTTTAGCAAAACAGCACGTTTGAGCTTTAATCTGCGTTTTAACGAGTAAAACAGCAAAAACGACAAATTTTTTATTACTCGTTTTTTATTAATATTTAGCTTCTATTTGGACGTTTCAGCGATCTAAAATGCTTGAAAATGCTTATTTTAGCAAAACGGCACGTTTGGGGCTTTAATCTGCACGTTTTTAAAGCGTAAAAACAGCATAAAACGACGAAATTTTTTTGTTATTCGTTTTTATTAATATTTAGCTTCTATTTGAACGATTTCAACGATCTAAAATGCTTGAAAATGCTTATTTTAGCAAAACAGCGCGTTTTGAGCTTTTAATCTGCGATTTTTAACGCCGTAAAACAGCATAAAAACGACAAATTTTTTATTATTCGTTTTTTATTAATATGCGTCTATTTGAACGATTTCAACGATCTAAAATGCATGAAAATGCTTATTTTAGCAAAACAGCACGTTTTGAGGTTTTTAATCTGCGTTTTTAACGCGTAAAACAGCATAAAACGACCAAATTTTATTATTCGTTTTTATTAATATTGCGTCTATTTTAACGATTTCAACGATCTAAAATGCTTGAAAATGCTTATTTTAGCAAAACAGCACGTTTTGAGCTTTAATCTGCGTTTTTAACGCGTAAAACAGCTTGCTATAAAAACGGCAATTTTTATTATTCGTTTTATTATGTGCACGTCTATTTGAACGATTTCAACGTCTAAAATGCTTGGGTACTTATTTTGTAAAACAGCGCGTTTGAGCTTTAATCTGCGTTTAACGCGTAAACAGCGCCAAAACGACGAATTTTTATTATTCGTTTTTTATTAATGTGCGTCTATTTGAACGATTTCAACGATCTAAAATGCTTGAAAATGCTTATTTTAGCAAAACAGCACGTTTTGAGCTTTAATATGCGTTTTAACGCGTAAAACAGCATAAAATGACGAATTTTTTATTATTGCGTTTTATTATGTGCTTCTATTTAAACGATTTCCAACGATCTAAAATGCTTTGAAAATGCTTATTTTAGCAAAACAGCGTTTTGAGCTTTAATCTGCGCGTTTTAACGCGTAAAAAAAAACATAAAACGACGGAATTTTACATTATTCGTTTTTATTGTGTGCTTAGCCATTTGAAAGATTTCCAGCGATCTAAAATGCGCGAAAATGCTTATTTTAGCAAAACAGCACGGGGCGCAATCTGCGTTTTAACGCGTAAAACAGCATAAAAACGACAATTTTTTATTATTCGTTTTATTAATATTGCTTCTATGTGAACGATTTCAGCGATCTAAAATTCTTGAAAATGCTTATTTTTAGCAAAAACAGCGCACGTTTTTGAGCTTTTAATCTGCGTTCTAACGCGTAAAAAGCATAAAACGACGAATTTTTATTATTCGTTTCTATTATTATTGCTTCTATTTGAAGATTTCCAGCGATCTAAAAATGCGAAATGCTTATTTTAGCAAAACAGCACGTTTTGAGCTTTAATCTGCGTTTAACGCGTAAACAGCATAACGACGAATTTTACATTATTCGTTTTTATTAATATTTAACGTCTATTTGAACGATTTCAACGATCTAAAATGCTTGAAAATGCTTATTTTAGCAAAACAGCGTTTGAGCTTTTAATCTGCGCCCGTTTTACCAGGTAAAACAGCATAAAACGACAAATTTTTATTATTCGTTTTTATTAATAATGCTTCTATTTGAACGATTTCAACGATAAAATGCTTGAAAATACTTATTTTAGCAAAACAGCGTTTTTGAGCTTTTAATCTGCGTTTAACGCGTAAACAGCATAAAACGACGAATTTTTATTATTCGTTTTTATTAATATTGCGTCTATTTGAACGATTTCAACGATCTAAAATGGCGAAAATGCTTATTTAGCAAAACAGCACGTTTTGAGCTTTTAATCTGCGTTTTAACGCGGTAAAACAGCAAAAACGACGAATTTTTTATTATTCGTTTTATTAATATTGCTTCTATTTAGCGAGATTTCAACGATCTAAAATGCTTGAAAATGCTTGTTTTAGCAAAACAGCACGTTTGAGCTTTTAATCTGCGTTTAACGCGTAAAAACAGCATAAAAACGACGAATTTTTTATTATTCGTTTTTTATTAATATTGCGTCTATTTGAACAGTTTCCAGCGATCTGAAATGCTTGAAAATGCTTATTCTAGCAAAACAGCACGTTTGAGCTTTTAATCTGCGTTTTAACGCGTAAAACAGCTTATAAAAACGACGAATTTTTTATTAATATTGCTTCTGAACGATTTCAACGATCTAAAATGCTTGAAAATGCTTATTTTAGCAAAACAGCACGTTTGAGCTTTATTCTGCGTTTTAACGCGAAACAGCATAAAACGACGAAATTTTATTATTCGTTTTTTTATTAATATTGCGTCTATTTGAACGATTTCAACCATCTAAAATAGCGAAAATGCTTATTTTAGCAAAACAGCACGTTTTGAGCTTTAATCTGCGTTTTAACGCGTAAAACTAGCATAAAATGACGAATTTTATTATTCCGTTTTTATTAATATTGCTTCTTTAAACGGTACAGCGATCAGAAGCGCTGAAAATGCTTATTTTGTAAAACAGCACGTTTTGAGCTTTAATCTGCGTTTAACGCGTAAGGCGGTATGTAAACGGCAGAAATTTTTATTATTCGTTTTATTAATAATGTCGCCTATTTGAACGATTTCCAGCGATACAAAATGCTTGAAAATGCTTGTTTGGCAAAACAGCACGTTTTGAGCTTTAATCTGCGTTTTAGCATGAAACAGCATAAAACGACAAATTTTTATTATTCGTTTTTATTAATGTGCTTCTATTTGAAAGACGATTTCAACGATCTAAAATGCATGAAAATGCTTATTTTAGCAAAAACAGCACGTTTTGAGCTTTAATCTGCGTTTTAACGCGTAAAACAACATAAAACGACGGAAATTTTTTATTATTCGTTTTTTTATTAATGTGCGTCTGTTTAGACGATTTCCAGCGATCAAAATGCGAAAATGCTTTATTTTAGCAAAACAGCACGTTTTGAGCTTTAATCTGCGTTTTAACGCGTAAAACAAACGCGTAAAACGGCAGAATTTTATTATTCGTTTTTATTAATATTGCTTCTATTTAGACGGTTCAACAATCTAGAATGCTTGAAAAAGCTTATTTTAGCAAAACAGCACGTTTTGAGCTTTAATCTGCGTTTTAGCGTACAGCATAAAACGACAAATTTTTTATTATTCGTTTTTATTAATATTGCTTCCTATTTGAACGATTCAACGATCTAAAATGCATGAAAATGCTTATTTTAGCAAACAACACGTTTGAGCTTTAATCTGCGTTTAACGCGTAAAACAACTTATAAAACGACAGAAATTTTTGTTATTCGTTTTATTAATATTGCTTCTATTGAACGATTTCAACAATCTAAGTCTTGAAAAAGCTTATTTTAACAAAACAATAACACGTTTTGAGGTTTAATCTACGTTTAACGTAAAACAACATAAAATGACGAATTTTTATTATTCGTTTTTATTAATATTGCGTCTATGTGAACGATTTCAACGATCAAAATTCTTGAAAATGCTTATTTAGCAAAAGAACGGCACGTTTTGAGCTTTAATCTGCCGTTCTAACGCGTAAAAGCATAAAGCGGCAGATTTTTTATTATTCGTTTTCTATTATTATTGCTTCTATTTGAACGATTTCAACGATCTAAAATGCTTGAAAATGCTTATTTTAGCAAAACAGCACGTTTTGAGCTTTATTCTGCGTTTTAACGCGTAAAACAGCATAAAAACGACGAATTTTTTATTATTCGTTTTTATTAATATTGCGTCTATTTGAACGATTTCAACATCTAAAAATGCTTGAAAATGCTTATTTTAGCAAAACAGCACGTTTTGAGCTTTAATCTGCGTTTTAACGCGTAAAACAGCATAAAATGACGAAATTTTTATTATTCGTTTTTATTAATATTGCTTCTATTTAAACGATTTCAACGATCTAAAATGCTTGAAAATGCTTATTTTAAAGCAAAACAGCACGTTTTGAGTTTTAATCTGCGTTTTAACGCGTAAAACAGTATGTAAACGACGAAATTTTTATTATTCGTTTATTAATAATATTGCTTCTATTTGAACGATTTCAACGATCTAAAATGTTTTGAAAATGTTTTATTTTAGCAAAACAGCACGTTTTGAGTTTTAATCTGCGTTTTAACGCGTAAAACAGCATAAAAACGACTAAAAATTTTATTATCGTTTTTATTAATATTGCTTCTATTTAACGATTTCACTGAACGATGCTTGAAAAGCTATTGAAGCAAACAGCACGTTTTGAGGTTTAATCTGCGTTTTTTAAGCTTTAACAGCTAAAAAATGAAATTTTATTATTTCGTTTTTATTAATATTGCGTCTATGTGAACGATTTCAACGATCATCTGAAAAATGCTTATTTAGCAAAACAGCATCGTTTGAGCTTTAATCTGCGTTCTAACGCTGTAAAAGCATAAAACGACGAATTTTATTATCGTTTTTTTATTATTGTTCTATTTAGATTTCCATCTAAAATGCTTGAAAATGCTTATTTTAGCAAAATAAAAGTTTTGAAATCTGGTTTTAACGCTTTTAACAGCATAAAACGACAATTTTTATTATTCGTTTTTATAATATTGCGTCTTATTTGAACGTATTTCAACGATTCAAAATCTAAAATGCTATTTTAGCAAAACAGACGTTTTGAGTTTAATCGCGTTTTGAGTAACAGCATAAAAACGACAAATTTTATTATTATTCGTTTATTAATATTGTTTATTTGAACGATTTCAACGATCTAAAATGCTTCGAAAATGCTTATTTTACAAACAGCACGTTTTGAGTTTAATCTGCGTTTTAACGCGTAAAACAGCGATAAAACGACGAAATTTTTATTATTACGTTTTATTAATATTGTCTATTTTGAACTGATTTCAACGTCTAAATGCTTGAAATGTTATTTAAGCAAAACAGCACGTTTTGAGTTTAATCTGCGTTTTAACGCGTAAAACAGCATTAAAACGACGAAATTTTTATTATTCGTTTTTATTATTGTTTTATTGAACGATTTCAACAATCTAGAATGCTTGAAAAGCTTATTTTAGCAAACAGCACGTTTTGAGCTTTAATCTGCAGTTTTAGCTAAAACGCAATAAAACGACAAATTTTTATTATTCGTTTTTATTAATATTTTCTATTTGCGATTTCAACGATCTAAAAATGCATGAAAATGCTTATTTTGCAAAACAGCATCGTTTTGAGCTTTAATCTGCGTTTTAACGCGTAAAACAGCATAAAAACGAGAAATTTTTATTATTTTTATTAATATTGCTTCTATTTGAACGATTTCAACAATCAGAATGCTTGAAAAGCTTATTTTAGCAAAACAGCACGTTTTGAGCTTTAATCTGCGTTTTAACGCGTAAAACAGCATAAAATGACGAATTTTTATTATTCGTTTTTATTAATATTGCTTCTATGTGAACGATTTCAACGATCTAATATTCTTGAAAATGCTTATTTTAGCAAAACAGCACGTTTTGAGCTTTAATCTGCGTTCTAACGCGTAAAAAGCATAAAACGACGAATTTTTATTATTCGTTTTCTATTATTATTGCTTCTATTTGAAAGATTTCAACGATCTAAAATGCTTGAAAATGCTTATTTTAGCAAAAAACAGCACGTTTTGAGCTTTTAATCTGCGTTTTAACGCGTAAAAACAGCATAAAAACGACGAATTTTTATTATTCGTTTTTATTAATATTGCGTCTATTTGAACGATTTCAACGATCTAAAATGCTTGAAAATTTATTTTAGCAAAACAGCACGTTTTGAGCTTTTAATCTGCGTTTTAACGAGTAAAACAGCATAAAACGACAAATTTTTTATTATTCGTTTTTATTAATATTGCTTCTATTTGAACGATTTCAACGATCTAAAAATGCTTGAAAATGCTTATTTTAGCAAAACAGCACGTTTTGAGCTTTAATCTGCGTTTTTAAAGCGTAAAACAGCATAAAAAACGACGTAAATTCTTTTTATTCGTTTTTATTAATATTGTTCATTTGAACGATTTCAACGATCTTAAAATGCTTTGAAAATGCTTATTTTAGCAAAACAGCACGTTTTGAGTTAATCTGCTTTAACGCGAAAACAGCATAAAAACGACAAATTTTTATTATTCTTTTTTTTAATATTGCGCATTTGAACGATTTCAACGATCTAAAATGCATGAAAATGCTTATTTTAGCAAAACAGATTTTGAGTTTTAATCTGCGTTTATCGCGTAAAACAGCATAAAAACGACGAAATTTTATATTCGTTTTTTAATATTGCGTCTATTTGAACGATTTCAACGATCTAAAATGCTTAAAAAATGCTTTATTTTAGCAAAACAGCACGTTTTAGCTTTAATCGCGTTTAACGCGTAAAACAGCATAAAACGACGAATTTTTATTATTCGTTTTTATTAATATTGCGTCTATTTGAACGATTTCAACGATCTAAAATGCTTGAAAATGCGTTTTAGCAACAGCACGTTTTGAGTTTTAATCTGCGTTTTACCGAAAGTAAAATAGCATAAAACGACAAATTTTTATTACGTTTTTAAATATTCTATTTGAACGATTTCAACGATTAAAATGCAAAAATGCTATTTTAGCAAACAGCACGTTTTAAGCTTTAATCTGCGTTTAACGCGTAAAACAGCATAAAACGACGAATTTTTTATTATTCGTTTTTATTAATATTTCCGTCTATTTGAACGATTTAGATCTAAAAATACTTGAAAATGTTATTTTAGCAAAACAGCACGTTTGAGTTTTTAATCTGCTTTTTAACGCGTAAAAAAACAAAAAAAGACAATTTTTTTATTATTCGTTTTTTATTATTTGCTTCTATTTAACGATTTCAACGATCAAAAATGCTTGAAAATGCTTATTTTAGCAAAACACCCGTTTTGAGTTTTTAATCTGCGTTTTAACGCGAAAAACAGCATAAAAACGACAAAATTTTTTTTTAAATTTTTTTTAATTTTGCTTCTTTTGCGAAACTTTTAAAAAGGGCGAAAATGCTTTATTTTAGCAAAACAGCACTTTTTGAGCTTTTTTTCTGCTTTTTTAACGCGTAAAACAGCATAAAACGACAAATTTTTATTATTCTTTTTTGGGTAATATTGCGTCTATTTGAACTTTCAAGCTAAAATGCTTGAAAATGTTTTTTAAGCAAAACGCACGTTTTGAGTTTTTAATCTGCGTTTTAACGCGTAAAAAAAGCAAAAAAAGACAAATTTTTATTATTCTTTTTTTTATTAATATTGCTTCTATTTAACGATTTCAACGATCAAAAATGTTTGGGAAAACTTATTTTAGAAAAAACACCCGTTTGGTTTTTAATCTGCGTTTTAAGGGTAAAACCCGAAAAACGACGAAATTTTTATTATTCGAAATTAATATTCTTCTTTTTGGGAAATTTCAACAATCTAAAATGCTTAAAAAAAGCTTTTTTTTTAAAAACAGCACTTTTTGAGTTTTAAAATCTGCTTTTTAACGCGTAAAACAGCAAAAAAACGACAAATTTTTATTATTCTTTTTTTATTAATATTGCCTTTTTGAACGATTTCAAGGGTTAAATGCGGGGAAAAAATGCTTTTTTTTAGCAAAACAGCACTTTTTGAGCTTTAATCGCTTTTTAAACGCGTAAAAAAAACATAAAACGACAAATTTTTTTATTATTCTTTTTTTATTAATATTGCGTCTATTTGAACTTTTTAAGATCAAAAGGGCAAAAAATGCTTTTTTTTAGCAAAACAGCACGTTTTGAGTTTTTAATCTGCTTTTTTAACGCGTAAAAAAACATAAAAACGACGAAAATTTTTTTTTTTTTTAAATTTGCCCCTTTGAACGTTTTCCCAACAATCAAAAGCAAAAAAGCTTTTTTGAAAAACAGCCGTTTTGAGCTTTAATCTGCGTTTTAACGCGTAAAACAGAAATAAAACGAAAAATTTTTTTTATTATTCGTTTTTTTTTAAATTATTGCTTCTATTTGAACGATTTAAACGTTCTAAAATGCTTGAAAATGCTTATTTTAGAAAAACCCGGTTTTTTTGGGTTTTTAATCTGCTTTTTTTAAACGGAAAACAGCAAAAAAACGACAAATTTTTTATTATTCTTTTTTATTAATATTGCGTCTTTTTGGGGCCTTTAAAGGATCTAAAATTAAAAAATTGCTTTTTTTAAGCAAAACAGCACGTTTTGAGTTTTTAATCTGCGTTTTAACGCGTAAAACAGCATAAAACGACAAAAATTTTTTATTATTCTTTTTTTATTAATATTGCGTCTATTTGAACAATTTCAACGATCAAAAAATGCTTGAAAATGCTTATTTTAGCAAAACAGCACGTTTGAGGCTTTAATTCTGCTTTTTAAACGCGAAAAAACAGCAAAAACGACGGAAATTTTTATTATTCGTTTTTTTTTTTTGCTTCTATTTGGAACGTTTTCCCAAACGTTCAAAAATGCTTGAAAATCTTATTTTAAAAAAACAGAAAATTTTTTGAGTTTTTTGTTTTTTTAACGCGTAAAACAGCATAAAACCAGAATTTTTTTATTCTTTTTTTTAAATATTGCTTCTTTTAAAAACCCATTTAAACGATCAAAAAGCAAAAAATTGCTTATTTTAGAAAAACAGCACGTTTTGAGCTTTTTCTGCGTTTTAACGCTAAAAAAACATTAAAAACGACAAAATTTTTTAATTATTCTTTTTTTTTTATTAAAAATTTGCGCCCTATTTGAACGATTTCAACGATCTAAAATGTTGAAAATGCTTATTTTAGCAAAACAGCCTTTTTGAGTTTTTAATTCTGCTTTTTTTAACGCGTAAAAGGGCATAAAACGACAAATTTTATTATTCTTTTTTTATTAATTTGCTTCTATTTGAACGATTTCAGCGATCTAAAATGCTTGAAAATGCTTATTTAGCAAAACAGCACGTTTTTGAGCTTTAATCTGCGTTTAACGCGTAAAACAGCATAAAACGACGAAGGGTACATTATTCGTTTTGAGTAATGTTGCGCGTCTATTTGAACGATTTCAACGATCTAAAAATGCTTGAAAATGCTTATTTTAGCAAAACAGCACGTTTTGAGCTTTAATCTGCGTTTTAACGCGTAAAGAGCAACGCATAAAAATGATGAAATTTTTATTATTCGTTTTTATTAATATTACTCTGTTGAACGATTTCAACGATCTAAAATGCTTTGAAAATGCTCATTTTATGAAACAGCACGTTTGAGCTTTAATCTGCGTTTCAACGCGTAAAACAGCATATAAAACGACAATTTTTATTATTTCGTTTTTTATTATGTACTTCTATTTGAACGATTTCAACGATCTAAAATTCTTGAAAATGCTTATTTTGTAAAGAGCACGTTTGAGCTTTTAATCTGCGTTTTAACGCGTAAAACGCTTATAAAACGACGAATTTTTTATTCGTTTTATTATTATTGCTTCTATTTGAAGATTTCCAACGATCTAAAATGCTTGAAAATGCTTATTTTAATAAACAGCACGTTTTTGAGCTTTAATCTGCGTTTTAACGCGTAAACAGCATAAAACGACGGGTACATTATTCGTTTTTTATTAATATTGCGTCTATTTGAACAGTTTCAACGATCTAAAATGCTTGAAAATGCTTATTTTAGCAAAACAGCACGTTTTGAGCTTTAATCTGCGTTTTAACGCGTAAAAGGCAGCAAAAACGACAATTTTTATTATTCGTTTTTTTATTAATATTGCTCTATTTGAACGATTTCAGCGATCTAAAATTCTTGAAAATCTTATTTTAGCAAAGAGCACGTTTTTGAGCTTTTAATCTGCGTTTTTAGCGCGAAAAACAGCATAAAACGACGAATTTTTTATTATTCGTTTTTTATAGTATTGCTTCTATTTGAAAGATTTCAACGATCTAAAATGCTTGAAAATGCTTATTTTTAACAAAACAGCATGATTTTTGAGCTTTTAATGCGTTTTAACGCGTAAAACAACATAAAACGACGAATTTTTATTATTCGTTTTTATTATGTGCGTCTATTTGAACGATTTCAACGATAAAATGCTTGAAAATGCTTATTTTAGCAAAACAGCGCAGTACGGGAACTTTAATCTGCGTTTTAGCGTAAAACAGCATAAAACGACAAAATTTTTACATTATTCGTTTTATATTAATATTGCGTCTATTTGAACGTTTCAGCGATTTTAAAATGCTTGAAAATGCTTATTCTAGCAAAACAGCACGTTTTGAGCTTTTAATCTGCGTTTTTAACGCGTAAAACAACATAAAACGACGGGTACGTAATATTGCTTCTATTTGAACGATTTTCAGCGATCACAAATGCTTGAAAATACTTGATACAGCAAAACCAGCACGTTTTGAGCTTTATTTATAACGTTTAACGCGTAAAACAAACGACGAAGTGCAGTATTCGTTTTTGGTAATATTGCGTCTATTTGAACGGTTTCAGCCATCTAAAATGCTTGAAAATGCTTGTACAGCAAACAGCGCGTTTTTGAGCTTTAATCTGCGTTTTAACGCGTAAAACAACATAAAAATGGCCAGATTTTTATTATTCGTTTTTTATTAATATTGCTTCTATTTAAACGATTTAAACGATCCTAAAATGGCGAAATGCTTATTTAGCAAAACAGCGCGCGTTTGCGAGCAATCTGCGTTTTTAACGCGTAAAACAGCAAAACGGCAAATTTTATTATTCATTTTTATTATGTTAAAGCTATTTGAACGATTTCAACGATCACAAAATGCTTAAAATGCTTATTTTTTAGCAAAACAGCACGTTTTGAGCTTTAATCTGCGTTTTAACGCGTAAAACAGCACATAAAAACGACAAATTTTTTATTATTCGTTTTTATTAATATTACTTCTATTTGAACGGTTCAACGATCTAAAATGCATGAAAATGCTTATTTAGCAAACAGCGCGATTTTGAGCATCTGCGTTTTAACGCGTAAAACGGCATAAAACGACGAAATTTTTTTATTATTCGTTTTTTATTAATATTGCGTCTGTTGAACGATTTCAACGATCTAAAATGGCGAAATGCTTATTTAGCAAAACAGCACGTTTAGGCTTTTAATCTGCGTTTTAACGCGCAAAACAGCATAAAACGACAGGGAATTTTTATTATTCGTTTTTTATTAGCCTGTTGAACGGTTCAGCAATCTAGAATAGCAGAAAAACTTATTTTAGCAAAACAGCACGTTTTGAGCTTTAATCTGCGTTTTAACGCGTAAAACAGCATAAAAACGACAAATTTTTATTATTCGTTTTGTGTGCTTCTGTTGAACGGTTTCAACGATCTAAAATGCAGCAGAAATGCTTATTTTAGCAAAACAGCACGTTTTGAGCTTTAATCTGCGTTTAACGCGTAAAACAACATAAAACGACGAAATTTTTATTCGTTTTTTATTAATGTGCGTCTATTTGAACGATTTCAACGATCTAAAATGGCAGAAAATGCTTATTTTAGCAAAACAGCACGTTTGAGCTTTTAATCTGCGTTTAACGCGTAAAACGCGCTTCAAAACGACAGATTTTTATTATTCGTTTTAGTAGTATTGCTATTTGAACGATTTCAACGTTCTAAAATGTGAAAATGCTTGTTTAGCAAAACAGCACGTTTGAGCTTTAATCTGCGTTTTAACATAAAACAACATAAAACGACAATTTTTATTCGTTTTTATTAATCGCGTCTATTTGAACCATTTCAACGATCTAAAATGCTTGGAATTGCTTATTTTAGCAGCAAAACAGCACGTTTGAGCTTTAATCTACGTTTAACGCGTAAAAACAGCAAAACGACGAATTTTTATTATTCGTTTTATTAATGCTGCGTCTATTTGAACGATTTCAACGTCTAAAATGCTTACCGATGCTTATTTTAATAAAACAACACGTTTTGAGCTTTATTCTGCGTTTTAACGCGTAAAACAACACTTATAAAACGACGAAATTTTACATTATTCGTTTTTATTAATATTGCGTCTATTTGAACGATTTTCAACGATCTAAAATGCTTGAAAATGCTTATTTTATGTAAAACAGCACGTTTGAGCTTTAATATGCGTTTAACGCGTAAAACAACATAAAAGTATTGACGGGTACTTATTATTCGTTTTTTATTAATATTGCTTCTATTTAAACGATTTCCAACGATCTAAAATGCTTGAAAATGGTTATTTTAGCAAAACAGCACGTTTTGAACTTTAATCTGCGTTTTAACGCGTAAAACCTTATAAAACGACAGAAATTTTTATTGTTCGTTTTTTATTAATATTGCGTCTATTTGAACGATTTCAACGATCTAAAATGCTTTGAAATGCTTAATTTAGCAAACAGCACGTTTACAGGCTTTAATCTGCGTTTAACGCGTAAAACCTTGCTCTAAAAACGACAGATTTTATTATTGGTTTTATTAATATTGCGTCTATTTGAACAGTTTAGCGTCTAAAATGCTTGAAAATGCTTATTTTAGCAAAACAGCACGTTTTGAGCTTTAATCTGCGTTTTAACGCGTAAAACGGCTTTATAAAACGACAAATTTTTTATTATTCGTTTTATAATTAATATTGCTGCGTCTATTTGAACGATTTCCAGCGATTTAAAATGCTTGAAAATGCTTATTCTGTAAAACAGCACGTTTTGAGCTTTAATCTGCGTTTTAACGCGTAAAGGCGCAACATAAAACGACGAATTTTTATTATTCGTTTTATTAATATTGCTTCTGTTGAACGTTCCAACGATCTAAAATTCTTGAAAATGCTTATTTTAGCAAAGAGCGTTTTGAGCTTTAATCTGCGTTTTTAACACGTAAACAACATAAAACGGCAATTTTTTTATTATTCGTTTTTATTAATATTGCTTCTCATTTGAACGATTTCAACGATCTAAAATTCTTGAAAATGCTTATTTTAGCAAAAGAGCGTTTTTGAGCTTTGTCTGCGTTTTAACGCGTAAAACAGCATAAAAACGACAAATTTTTATTATTCGTTTTATATTAATGTGCGTCTATTTGAACAGTTCAACGATCTAAAATGCTTGAAAATGCTTATTTTAGCGTAACGTTTTTGAGCTTTAATCTGCGTTTTTTAACGTAAAACAGCATAAAAAACGACGAATTTTTATTATTCGTTTTTATTAATATTTAACTTTCTATTTGAACGATTTCAACGATCTAAAATTCTTGAAAATGCTTATTTTAGCAAAAGGCACGTTTTGGTGAATCTGCGTTTTAACGCGAAAAAGCAACATAAAAACGACCGAATTTTTTATTATTCGTTTTTTTATAATTATTGCTTCTATTTGAAAGATTTCAGCGATCCTAAAATGCTTGAAAATGCTTATTTTAGCAAAACAGCGTTTTGAGGCAATCTGCGTTTTAACGCGTAAAACAGCTTATAAAACGACAATTTTTATTATTCGTTTTTATTAATATTGCGTCTATTTGAAAGGAACGATTTCAGCGATCACAAATGCTTGAAAATGCTTATTTTAGCAAACAGCACGTTTTGAGCTTTAATCTGCGATTTTAACGCGTAAACGACATAAAACGACAAATTTTTATTATTCGTTTTATATTAATATTGCGTCTATTTGAACGATTTCCAGCGATTTAAAATGCTTGAAAATGCTTATTCTAGCAAAACAGCACGTTTTGAGCTTTAATCTGCGTTTTAGCGTAAAAGAGCAACATAAAAACGACTGAATTTTTATTAATATTGCTTCTATTTGAACGATTTCAACGATCTAAAATGCTTGAAAATGCTTATTTTAGCCAAAACAGCACGTTTGAGCTTTTATTCTGCGTTTAACTTGCGTAAAACAGCTTATAAAACGACGAAATTTTTATTATTCGTTTTTATTAATATTTGCGTCTGTTTGAACGTTTCCAACCATCTGGAAATGCTTGAAAATGTATTTTAGCAAAAACGGCGTTTGAGCTTTAATCTGCGTTTTAACGCTTATAAAAATGACGAATTTTTATTATTCGTTTTTTTATTAATATTGCTTCTATTTAAGCAATTTCAACGTCAAATGCTTGAAATGCTTATTTTAGCAAAACAGCACGTTTTGAAGCTTTAATCTGCGTTTTAACGCGTAAAACAGCATAAAAACGACAGAATTTTTATTATTCGTTTTTATTGTATGTGCTTCTGTTGAACGATTTCGCGATCTAAAAATGCTTAAAATGCTTATTTTAGCAAAACAGCACGTTTGAAGGCACTGATCTGCGCGATTTTAACGCGTAAAACAGCATAAAACGGCAAATTTTACATTATTCGTTTTGTATTAATGTGCTTCTATTTGAACGATTTCAGCGCGATCTAAAATGCATGAAAATGCTTATTTTGGCGAAACGGCGTTTTGAGCTTTAATCTGCGTTTTTAGGTAAAACAACATAAAAACAGGCGAAATTTTATTATTCGTTTTTATTAATATTGCACGTCTATTTGAACGATTTCAGCGATCACAAAATGCCGAAATGCTTATTTTAGCAAAACAGCACGTTTTGAGCTTTAATCTGCGTTTAACGCGTAGCATAAAACGACGAAATTTTATTATTCGTTTTTTATTAATAATATTTAACTCTATTTGAACGATTTCCAGCAATCTAGAATGCTTGAAAAAGCTTATTTTATAAAACAACGCGTTTTGAGGCTTTAATCTGCGTTTTTAACGCGTAAACAGCATAAAAACGACAAATTTTTATTATTCGTTTTAATTAATATTGCTTCTATTTGAACGATTTCAACGATCTAAAATGCATGAAAATGCTTATTTATTTAGCAAAACAGCACGTTTTGAGCTTTTAATCTGCGTTTTAACGCGTAAACATCATAAAACGGCAGAAATTTTTATTATTCGTTTTTTATTAATATTTTGCGTCTATTTGAACGATTTCCAACGATCACAAATGCTTGAAAAATGCTTATTTTTAGCAAAACAGCACGTTTTGAGCTTTAATGCGTTTAACGCGTAAAACAACATAAAACGACGAATTTTTTATTATTCGCTTTTTTATTATTATTTAGCTCTGTTGAACGATTTCAACGTTTAAAATGCTTGAAAATGCTTATTTTAGCAAAACAGCACGTTTTGAGCTTTTAATCTGCGTTTTTAACGTAAACAGCATAAAAACGACGAATTTTTTATTGTTGGTTTTTATTAATATTGCGTCTATTTGAACCATTCAGCGATCTAATGCTTGGAATTGCTTATTTTAGCAAACAGCACGTTTTGAGCTTTAATCTGCGTTTTAACGCGTAAAACAGCATAAAACGACGGGTACACGGTATTATTCGTTTTATTAATATTGCGTCTGTTTGAACGATTTCAACGTCTAAAATGGCGAAAATGCTTATTTTAGCAAAACAAAGCGCGTTTTGAGCTTTGATACTTGCGTTTAACGTAAACAGCATAAAACGACGAAATTTTTATTATTAGATTTTTTTATTAATATTGCGTCTATTTGAACGATTTCAGCGATCAAAATGCTTGAAAATGCTTATTTTAAAACGGCACGTTTGAGCTTTATTATGCGTTTTAACGTAAAACAGCATAAAATGACGAATTTTTATTATTCGTTTTTATTAATAGCTATTTAAACGATTCCAACGATCACAAAATGCTTGAAAATGCTTATTTTAGCAAAACAAAGTTTTATTTTTTTACCTGCTTTTTAACGCGAAAAACGAAAAACCCGACAAAATTTTTTATTATTCGTTTTTTAATTTATTGCGTCTATTTGAACGATTTCAACATCAAAAAATGCTTAAAAAATGCTTATTTTAGAAAAAAACAGCACGTTTTGAGCTTTAATATGCTTTTTTCCCCGCGTAAAACAGCATAAAAAATGACAAATTTTTTTAATTCTTTTTTTATTAATATTGCTTCTATTTAAACGATTTAAAAGGGATCTAAAATGTTTTAAAATGTTTTTAAAGCCGCCGTTTTTTGAGTTTTAATCTGCGTTTTAACGCGTAAAACAGTAAAAACGAGGGAAATTTTTATTATTCGTTTTTATTAATAGGCGTTTTATTTAAAACGATTTCAACGATCTAAAATGCTTGAAAATGTTTAATTTAGCAAAACAGCACGTTTTGAGCTTTAATCTGCTTTTTCCCGCGTAAAACAGCAAAAAAAACGACGAATTTTTTTTATTCTTTTTTTATTAATATTCTTCATTTAAACGATTTCAACGATCTAAAAATGCTTGAAAATGCTTATTTTAGCAAAACAGCACGTTTTAGCTTTAATCTGCGTTTTAACGCGTAAAACAGCATAAAAACGACGAATTTTTATTATTCGTTTTTTATTAATATTGCTTCTATTTGAACGATTTCAACGATCTAAAATGCTTGAAAATGCTTATTTTAGCAAAACAGCACTTTTTGAGCTTTAACCGTTTTAACGCGTAAAACAACAAAAAAACGAAAAATTTTTTTTATTATTCGTTTTTTTTTAAATATTGCTTCTATTTGAACGATTTCAACGATCTAAAATGCATGAAAATGCTTATTTTAGCAAAACAGCACGTTTTGAGCTTTAATCTGCTTTTTTAACGCGTAAAACAGCATAAAACGACAGAATTTTTTATTATTCGTTTTTATTAATATTGCGTCTATTTGAACGATTTAAACGATCTAAATGCTTGAAAATGCTTATTTTAGCAAAACAGCAGTTTTGAGCTTTTAATCTGCGTTTTAACGCGTAAAACAGCAAAAAAACGACGAATTTTTATTTTCGTTTTTATTATTATTGCTTCTATTTGAACGATTTCAACGTTCTAAAATGCTGAAAATGCTTATTTTAGCAAAACAGCACGTTTTGAGTTTTTAATCTGCGTTTTAACGCGAAAAACAGCATAAAAACGACGAATTTTTTATTTCCGTTTTTTATAATTATTGCTTCTATTTGAAAGATTTCAACGATCTAAAATGCTTGAAAATGCTTATTTTAGCAAAACAGCACGTTTTGAGCTTTAATCTGCGTTTTAACGCGTAAACAGCCAAAAACGACGAATTTTTTTTTTCGTTTTATTAATATTGCGTCTATTTGAACGATTTCAACGATCTAAAATGCTTGAAAATGCTTATTTTAGCAAAACAGCACGTTTTGAGTTTTTAATCTGCGTTTTAACGCGTAAAACAGCTAAAACGACAAATTTTTATTATTCGTTTTATATTAATATTGCGACTATTTGAACGATTTCAACGATTTAAAATGCTTGAAAATGCTTATTCTAGCAAAACAGCACTTTTTGAGCTTTAATCTGCTTTTTAACGCGTAAAACAGCATAAAACGACAAAATTTTTTTAATATTGCTTCTATTTGAACGATTTC
>NW_027046775.1:0-20888 GCF_025399875.1 Dalotia coriaria | reverse complement strand
ATTTTTCCCCTTTTTTTAAAAGGGATTTAAAATTTCCCAAAATGTTTAAAAAATGCTTATTTTAGCAAAACACCCGTTTTGAGCTTTATTCTGCGTTTTAACGGGTAAAAAAGATAAAAAGACAAATTTTTTATTTTTCTTTTTTATTAATTTTTGGTCTTTTTTGGAACGATTTCAACGATCAAAAAATGCTTGAAAAATGCTTATTTTAGCAAAACAGCACTTTTTTGAGTTTTTAATCGGGCTTTTTAAGGGTTAAAAACAGCAAAAAAAAGGGACGAAATTTTTATTATTCGTTTTTTTTTTTATTGCGTCTATTTGAACGTTTTTCAACGATCTAAAAATCCCGAAAATGCTTATTTTCCCAAAAACAGCACTTTTTTGTTTTTTTAATCTGCTTTTTAACGCGTAAAACAGCATAAAAACGACGAATTTTTTTATTATTCGTTTTTATTAATATTGCTTCTATTTGAACGATTTCAACGTTTCAAAATTTTTTTGGGAAAATGTTTATTTTAAAAAAAATAGCACGTTTTATTTTAAACCCGCTTTTTAACTCGTAAAACGGCGAAAAAAACGACAAATTTTTTTATTATTCGTTTTTTTAATATTGATTCTATTTGAACGATTTAAAACCGATCAAAAAAGTTTGAAAATCCCTTTATTTTAGCAAAACAGCACGTTTTGTTTTTTAATCTGCGTTTTAACGCTTTAAAACAGCAAAAAAAAGGGGACAAAATTTTTTTATTATTCGTTTTTTTTAAATTTGCGTCTATTTGAACGATTTCAACGATCTAAAAATGTTTTAAAATGCTTTTTTTTAGCAAAACAGCACGTTTTATTTTAACCTTTTTAACGCGAAAAACAGCAAAAAAACGACAAATTTTTTTATTATTCGTTTTTATTAATATTTCCTCTATTTGAACGATTTCAACGATCTAAAATGCTTAAAAAATGTTTAAATTTTTGGCAAAAAAAGCACGTTTGAGTTTTATTCTGCGTTTTAACGCGAAAAACAGCAAAAAAACGACAAAATTTTTTTTATTATTCTTTTTTTATTAATATTGGCCCCCAGGGATTTCAACGATCTAAAATGCTTGAAAATGCTTTTTTTAAAAGCAAAACAGCACTTTTTTACTTTAATCTGCGTTTTAACGCAAAACAGTAAAAAACGACAAAATTTTTTTAATTTTTCCCTTTTTTATTAATATTGCTTCTATTTGAACGATTTAAAAGATCTAAAATGCTTGAAAATGCTTATTTTAGCAAAACAGCACGTTTTGAGTTTTAATCTGCTTTTTAACGCGTAAAAAAAAGCATATAAACGACGAATTTTTTTAATTCGTTTTTTTTAAATTTGGTCTTTTTGGGAACGATTTCAACGATTAAAAAATGCTTGAAAATGCTTATTTTAGAAAAAAGGCACGTTTTGAGCTTTTATTCTGCGTTTTAAGGGCGTAAAACAGCATAAAACGAAAAAATTTTTATTATTTTCTTTTTTTATTTTTATTGCGTCTATTTGAACGATTTCAACGATCAAAAAATGCTTAAAAAATGCTTATTTTAGCAAAACAGCATCGTTTTTTAATCTGCGTTTAACGCGTAAAAAAACAAAAAAACGACAAATTTTTTTTATTATTCTTTTTTTATTAATATTGCGTCTTTTGGGGAAGGGATTTCAACGATTTTAAAATGCTTTTTTTTTAGCAAAACAGCGCGTTTTTGAGTTTAATCTGCTTTTTAACGCAAAACAGCAAAAAAACGACAAAATTTTTTATTACTCGTTTTTTAAATATTGGTCTATTTGAACGTTTTCCCAAACGTTTTAAAAAATGCTTGAAAATGTTTTTTTTAAAAGGAAAAAACAGCACTTTTTGGTTTAATCTGCTTTTTTAACGCGTCCCAGCAAAAAAAAACGACAAATTTTTTTATTATGCGTTTATTATTAATATTGTTTCCCTATTTAACGATTTCAACGATCTAAAATGCATGAAAATGGTTATTTTAACAAAACAGCATTTTTTGTTTTTAATCTACTTTTTAACGCAAAAAAGCAAAAAAACGAAAATTTTTTATTATTCGTTTTTTTTAAATATTGCTTTTTTTTGAACGATTTCAACGATCTAAAATGCTTATTTTAAGCAAAACAGCACATTTAAACGCCCAAAACCGAAAAAAAACGTTTTTTTTTTCGATTTTGCCTTTTCGTTTTAAACACCAAAAACCCCCTTTGAAAACCCCCAACAAAACAGCACGTTTTGTTTTTTTAATAGCGTTTTAACGCGTAAAAAAAGAAAAAACGCCCAAATTTTTATTATTCGTTTTTATTAATATTGTTTTTTTTGAACGTTTTCCCAATGATCGGGAAATGCTTGAAAATGCTTATTTTAAAAAAACAGAAATTTTTTTGAGTTTTAATCTGCTTTTTAACTGAAAACAGCAAAAAAAACGAAAAATTTTTTTATTTTTCCCTTTTTTTATTAATTTTTTTATTTAAAACGATTTAACGATCAAAAAATGCTTGAAAATGTTTATTTTGAAAAACAGCACTTTTTTGAGCTTTTATTCTGCTTTTTAAAAAAACAAAAAAACGACGAATTTTTATTATTCGTTTTTATTAATTTTTGGGCCTATTTGAACGATTTCAACGATCAAAAAATGCTTGAAAATGTTTATTTTAGCAAAACACACGTTTTGAGTTTAATCTGCGTTTTAACGCGAAAACAGCAAAAAAAACGACGAAATTTTTATTATTGGGTTTTTTTATTGCGTCTATTTGAAGGGATTTCAACGATCTAAAATGCTTGAAAATGCTTATTTTCCCAAAAAACAGCACGTTTTGAGCTTTAATCGGTTTTAACGCGTAAAACAGCAAAAAAAACGACAAATTTTTTATTATTCTTTTTTTATTAATAGTTTCTATTTGAACGATTTAAAAGATCTAAAATGTTTGAAAATGCTTATTTTAACAAAATAGCACGTTTTGAGTTTTAATCTGCGTTTTAACCCCGTAAAACGGCGAAAAAAACGACAAATTTTTTATTATTCGTTTTTAAAAATTATTGATTTATTTGAACGATTTCAACGATCAAAAAAATGTTTTAAAAATGCTTATTTTTAGCAAAACAGCATCGTTTTGAGTTTTTAATCTGCGTTTTAACGCGAAAAAACAGCAAAAAAACGACAAAATTTTTTTATTATTCTTTTTTTATTAATATTGCGTCTATTTGAAGGGGATTTCAACGATTAAAATGTTTGAAAATGCTTTTTTTAGCAAAACAGCACGTTTTGATTTTAAATTTCGCTTTTTAACGCAAAACAGCAAAAAAACGACGAATTTTTATTATTGTTTTTATTAATATTTCATTTGAACGATTTCAACGATCTAAAATGTTTAAAAAGTTTATTTTAGAAAAAACAGCACGTTTTGAGTTTTATTCTGCTTTTTAACGGAAAAACAGCATAAAACGACGAAATTTTTATTTTTCCCGTTTTTTTTAAATTTTTGGGTGTCTATTTGAGGATTTCAACGATCAAAAAATGTTTTAAAAATGCTTATTTTAGAAAAAACAGCACGTTTTAAAAGCTTTAATCTGCGTTTTAACGCAAAACAGCAAAAAAACGAAAAATTTTTTATTTTTTTCGTTTTTATTAATATTGCTTCTTTTTGGGAACGATTTTCAACGATCAAAAAATGCTTGAAAATGCTTTTTTTTAGCAAAACAGCACGTTTTGAGTTTTTAATCTGCGTTTTAAGGGAAAAACAGCATATAAACGACAAATTTTTTTATTATTCTTTTTTATTAATATTGGGGCCTATTTGAAGGGATTTCAACGATCTAAAATGCTTGAAAATGTTTTTTTTAAAGCAAAACAGACTTTTTAAAAGTTTTATTCTGCTTTTTTAACGCGAAAACAGCATAAAACGACGAAATTTTTATTATTCGTTTTTTTTTTATTGCCCCCATTTGAACGATTTCAACGATCTAAAATGCTTGGTCCCTTATTTTAGAAAAAACAGCACGTTTTGAGTTTTAATCTGCTTTTTAACGCGAAAAAAAAGCTTTAAAAACTTTTAAATTTTTTTTTATTTTTCCCGTTTTTATTAATATTGCGTCTATTGGAACGATTTCAACGATTTTGGGCTTATTTTAGCAAAACAGCGCGATTTGAGCTTTAATCTGCGTTTTAACGGGGAAAAACAGCATAAAAACGAAAATTTTTTATTCCCCTTTTTTTTATTTTTGCCAAATTTGGGAACGATTTCAACGATCTAAAAGGGCTTGAAAAGTTTTTTTTAGCCAACGTTTTGAGTTTTAATCTGCTTTTTAACGCGAAAAACAGCAAAAAAAACGACAATTTTTATTATGCGTTTATTTTTAAAGCTTTATTTGAACGATTTCAACGATCTAAAATGTTTTGAAAATGCTTTTTTTTTAAAAAAATGTTTTTATTTTAATCTACGTTTTAACGCGTAAAACAGCATAAAACGACGAATTTTTTATTATTCGTTTTTATTAATAGTTTATTTGAACGATTTCAACGATCTAAAATCCCTTATTTTGAAAAAACAGCACGTTTTTGATTTTTTTAATCTGCGTTTTAACGCGAAAAACACCCATAAAAACGACGAAATTTTTATTATTCGTTTTATTAATATTGCGTCTATTTGGATTTAAACGATAAAAAATGTTTTGGTTTATTTTAGAAAAAAACAGCACGTTTTGAGTTTTTATTCTGGGGGGTTTTAACGCGAAAAACAGCAAAAAAAACGACGAAATTTTTATTATTCGTTTTTTTTTACGTCTATTTGGAACGATTTCAACGATCTAAAATGCTTGAAAATGCTTTTTTTAAAAAAACAGCACGTTTTGAGTTTTTAATCTGCGTTTTAACGCGTAAAAAAAAACGACGAATTTTTATTATTCGTTTTTTATTGATATTGCTTCTTTTTTGCCCATTTCAACGATCTAAAATGCTTGAAAATGTTTTATTTTAGCAAAACAGCACGCTTGACCCCTTTAACCCGCGTTTTAACGGGGTAAAAAAGCAAAAAAACTACGAAATTTTTATTATTCGTTTTTTTTAAATATTGCGTCATTTGAACGATTTCAACGATCAAAAATGCTTGAAAATGTTTATTTTAGAAAAACAGCACGTTTTGAGTTTTTAATTGGTTTTAACGCGAAAAAACAGCATAAAAACGACGAATTTTTATTATTCGTTTTTTTTTAAATATTGCTTCTATTTGAACGATTTCAACGATCTAAAATGTTTAAAAAAATCCCAAACAAACAGCACGTTTTGATTTTTAATCTGCGTTTTAATTTTCGAAAAAAGGGGCATAAAACCACAAATTTTTTTGTTTTATTCGTTTTTTTTTAAATATTGATTCTATTTAAAACGATTTCAACGACAAAATGCTTGAAAATCCCAAAAGAAAAAACAGCACGTTTTCAGTTTAATCTGCTTTTTAACGCGTAAAACAGCAAAAACGACAAAATTTTTTATTATTCGTTTTTATTAATATTGCGTCTATTTCCGAACGATTTCAACGATCAAAAAATGCTTGAAAATGTTTTAAGTGCAAAAACAGCACGTTTTGTTTTTTAATCTGCTTTTTAACCGCGAAAAAACAGAAAAAAAACGACGAATTTTTTTAATTATTCTTTTTTATTAATATTGCTTCTTTTTTTGAACGATTTCAAGGGGATCTGAAATGCTTAAAAAATGCTTATTTTAAAAAAAAACAGCACGTTTTGAGCTTTAATCTGCTTTTTAATTTCCAGCATAAAAGAAAATTTTTTTTTTTTCCCTTTTTTATTAATATTTCCTCTATTTAACGATTTAACGACGAAAATGTTTTAAAAAATGCTTTTTAGCAAAAAAAAAGCACGTTTTGATTTTTTATTCTGCGTTTTAACGCGTAAAACAGAAAAAAAGGGACGAAATTTTATTATTCGTTTTTATTAATATTTCTTTTTGGCCGTTTTCCCAACGATCAAAAAATGCTTGAAAATGTTTATTTTAGCAAAACAGCACGTTTTGAGTTTTAATCTGCGTTTTAACGCGTGAGCAAAAAAATGACGAATTTTTATTATTCTTTTTTATTAATATTGCGTCTTTTTTAAACGATTTCAACGATCAAAAAATGCTTAAAAAATGCTTATTTTAGAAAAACAGCACTTTTTGGGTTTTAATCTGCTTTTTAACGGGGTAAAACAGCATAAAACGACAAAATTTTTTATTATTCGTTTTTATTTTTTGCTTCATTTGAACGATTTAAACCCATTAAAATGCTTGAAAATCCCTTATTTTGCAAAACAGCACTTTTTGAGCTTTAATCTGCGTTTTAACGCGTAAAAAGTTAAAAACGAGGGAATTTTTATTATTCGTTTTTTTTTAAATTTGCGTCTATTTGAACGTTTTCAACGATCTAAAAATGTTTGGGAAAATGCTTTTTTGGAAAAACAGCACGTTTTGAGTTTTTATTCTGCGTTTTAACGCGAAAACAGCATAAAACGACGAAATTTTTTTTTATTCGTTTTTATTTTTATTGCGTCTATTTGAACGATTTCAACGATCAAAAAATGCTTGAAAAAGCTTATTTTAAGAAAAACAGCACGTTTTGAGTTTTAATCTGCGTTTTAACGCGTAAAACAGAAAAACGACAAATTTTTTTATTATTCTTTTTTATTAATATTGCGCCCCTTTTGAACGATTTAAAACGATCTAAAATGTTTTATTTTAGCAAAACAGCGCGATTTGATTTTTAATTCTTTTTAACCGCAAAACAGCAAAAAAACGACGAAATTTTATTATTCTTTTTTAAATTATTGCGTCTATTTGAACGATTTAAACGATCAAAAATTTTTTTTGAAAATGTTTTATTTTAGCAAAAACAGCACTTTTTGAGTTTTATTCGCGTTTTAACGCTTTAAACCCCCAAAAAAAACGACGAAATTTTTTATTATTCGTTTTTTTTTTATTGCGTCTTTTTGGGAACGATTTCAACGATTTTAAAATGCTTGAAAATTTTTTTTTTCCCAAAAAACAGCACGTTTTGAGTTTAATCTGCGTTTTAACGCGTAAAACAGCAAAAAAAACGACAAATTTTTTTATTATTCGTTTTTATTAATTTTCCCTTTATTTGAACGATTTCAACGATCTAAAATGCTTGAAAATGCTTTTTTTTGGCAAAAAAAGACGTTTTAAAAGTTTTAATCTGCGTTTTAACGGGGAAAAAAGGGAAAAAAAAACGACGAAATTTTTATTATTCGTTTTTATTAATATTGCGTCTATTTGAACGATTTCAACGATCTAAAATGTTTGAAAATGCTTTTTTTAGCAAAACAGCACTTTTTTGAGTTTTAACCCGGGGTTTTAACGGGGAAAAACAGCAAAAAACGAAATTTTTTTATTATGCGTTTATTTTTAAATATTGTTTTCATTTGAACGATTTCAACGATCTAAAATGTTTTGAAAATGTTTATTTTAACAAAACAGCATTTTTTTGAGTTTTAATCTACGTTTTAACGCGTAAAAAAAGCATAAAAACGACGAATTTTTTATTATTCGTTTTTATTAATATTGCTTCTTTTTTAAACGATTTCAACGATCTAAAGCTTATTTTGAAAAAAAAACCATTTGTTTTTTTAATCTGCGTTTAACGCGTAAAACAGCATAAAACGACGAAATTTTTATTATTCGTTTTTATTTTATTGCGTCTATTTGAACGTTTTCAACGATTTTGGGCTTGGAAAAGCTTATTTCGAAAAAACAGCACGTTTTGAGTTTTATTCTGCGTTTTAAGGGCGAAAAACAGCAAAAAAAACGACAAAATTTTTTATTATTCTTTTTTTATTTTATTGCGTCTATTTGAAGGGGATTTAAAACGATCAAAAAATTTTTTTGGAAAATGCTTATTTTACCAAAACAGCACTTTTTGGGTTTTTTTAATCTGCTTTTTTTTAACGCAAAAACAGCAAAAAAAACCACAAATTTTTTTTATTATTCTTTTTTTATTAATATTGCTTCTATTTGAACGATTCCAACGATCTAAAACCCCC
Organism: Dalotia coriaria; assembly: GCF_025399875.1. NCBI lineage: Eukaryota > Metazoa > Arthropoda > Insecta > Coleoptera > Staphylinidae > Dalotia > Dalotia coriaria. Next base: position 12,819 of record NW_027046775.1, on the reverse strand, counting down.
AAAAAAGCTTATTTTAGCAAAACAGCACTTTTTGAGTTTTTAATCTGCTTTTTAACGCGTAAAACAGCAAAAAAAACTACGAAATTTTTATTATTCGTTTTTTTAATATTGGCCCCGGGGAAGGGATTTCAACGATCTAAAATGTTTGAAAATGTTTTATTTTAAAAACAGCACGTTTTAAAATTTTTTAATCTGCTTTTAACGCGTAAAACAGCATAAAACGACGAATTTTATTATTAGTTTTTATTAATATTGCTTCATTTAAAACGATTTCAACGATCAAAAAAATGTTTAAAAAATGCTTATTTTAAAAAAAACAGCACGTTTTGAGTTTTAATCTGCTTTTTAACCTCGAAAAAACGGCAAAAAAACGACGTTTTTATTATTCTTTTTTTATTAATTTTGGGATTCTATTTGAACGTTTTTAACGATCTAAAATGCTTAAAAAATGTTTTATTTTAGCAAAACAGCACGTTTTCAGTTTTAATCTGCGTTTTAACGCGAAAAAACAGCATAAAAACGACGAAATTTTTTTTTATTTTTTTTATTAATATTGGGGTCTTTTTTAAAACGATTTCAACGATCTAAAAATGCTTGAAAATACTTTTTTTTGGCAAAAACAGCACGTTTTGAGTTTTAATCTGCGTTTTAACGCGAAAAAACAGCAAAAAAACGACAAATTTTTTTATTATTCTTTTTTAAATATTGCTTCTAGAACGATTTCAACGATCTGAAATGCTTGAAAATGTTATTTTAAAAAAAACAGCACTTTTTTGAGTTTTAACTGCTTTTTAAACCCTTCGTAAAACAGCATAAAAACGACAAATTTTTTATTATTCTTTTTTATTAATTTTTCCCATTTGAAGGGATTTCAACGATCTAAAAATGCTTGAAAATGCTTTTTTTAGAAAAAACAGCACGTTTTGAGTTTTTTTCCCGCTTTTTAACGCGTAAAAAAAAGCAAAAAAACGACAAAATTTTTTATTTTTCGTTTTATTAATATTGGTAAATTTTGAGCGATTTCAACGATTAAAAATGTTTCCAAAATGCTTTTTTTTCCCAAAACAGAATTTTATTTTAAACCTGCTTTTAACGCTTTAAAACAAAAAGGGACGAATTTTTTATTATTCTTTTTTTAAATATTCCCCCCCTTTTTAAAAACGTTTTCCCAACGATCTAAAATGTTTTGAAAATGTTTATTTTAGAAAAACAGCACGTTTTGATTTTTAATCTGCGTTTTAAGGGGCGTAAAACAGCAAAAAAAACGACGAAATTTTTATTATTCGTTTTATTAATATTGTTTTATTTGAACGATTTCCAAAGGGTAAAATGCTTTGGAAAATGTTTTTTTAGAAAAACAGCACGTTTTGAGTTTTAATCTGCGTTTTAACGGGGAAAACAGCATAAAAAACGACGAATTTTTTTTTTTTTCGTTTTTATTAATATTGCGTCTTTTTGGGAAGGGATTTCAACGATTAAAATGTTTAAAAAATGCTTATTTTTGAAAAAACAGCACGTTTTGAGCTTTAATCTGTTTTTTTAACGCAAAACAGCAAAAAAAACGACGAATTTTTTATTATGCTTTTTTATTTTTAAATATTGCTTCTATTTGAACGATTTAAACCGTTTCCCAAAGTTTTGAAAATGTTTATTTTAAAAAAACAGCATGTTTTAGTTTTAAATTTCACTTTTTAAACCCAAAAACAAAAAAACGACGTTTTTTTTATTATTCGTTTTTATTAATATTGTTTCTATTTGAACGATTTCAACGATTTAAAATGTTGGAAAATGCTTTTTTAGCAAAACAGCACGTTTTGAGTTTTAATTTCGCGTTTTAAGGGAAAAACAGCAAAAAAACGACAAAATTTTTTGGGATTTTTTTTTAAATATTGGGGGCTATTTAAACGTTTTCCCCAACGATCAAAATGCCTTGAAAATGTTTATTTTAGCAAAAACAGCACGTTTTGAGCCTTAATCTGCGTTTTAACGCGTAAAACAGCATAAAACCACGAATTTTTATTATTCGTTTTATTAATATTGCGTCTATTTAAACGATTTCAACAAATCTAAAATGCTTGAAAATGCTATTTTGTGCAACAGCACGTTTTGAGCTTTAATCTGCGTTTTAACGCGTAAAACAGCATAAAACGACGAAATTTTTATTATTCGTTTTATTAATATTGCTTCTATTTGAACGTGATTTCAACGATCTTAGTACGCTTGGTGTTTATTTTAGCAAAAACAGCATCGTTTTGCGCTTTTAATCTGCGTTTTAACGCGTAAACAGCATTACAAACGACGAATTTTTATTATTCGTTTTTATTGTCATTGCGTCTATTTGAACGATTTCACCGATCTAAAATGCTTGAAAATGCTTATTTTAGCAAACAGCACGTTTTGAGCTTAATTCGCGTTTTAACGCTGCAAACAGCATAAAAACGACGAATTTTTTATTATGAGTTTATTAATATTGCTTCTCTATTTGAACGATTTCAACGATCTAAAAATGCTTGAAAATGCTTTATTTTAACAAAAACAGCACGTTTTGAGCTTTAATCTGCTTTTTAACCCGAAAAAGAAAAAAACGACAATTTTTATTATTCGTTTTTATTAATATTCTCTATTTGAACGATTTCAACGATCAAAAAAATGCTTATTTTAGCAAAACAGCCGTTTGTTTTTTAAATCTGCGTTTTAACGCGAAAAACAGCTAAAAACGACGAAATTTTTATTTTCGTTTTTATTAATATTGGCTATTTAAACGATTTCAACGATCTAAAATGCTTGAAAATGCTTTTTTTAGAAAAAAGTTTTGAGTTTTAAATTCTGCGTTTTAACGCGTAAAAAGAAAAAAAAGACAAAATTTTTATTATTCTTTTTTATTTTTTTTGGGTCTATTTAACGATTTCAACGATCTAAAATGCTTGAAAATGCTTATTTTAGCAAAACAGCACGTTTTGAGTTTTTTAATCTGCGTTTTAACCGTAAAACAGCAAAAAAAACGACGAATTTTTATTATTCGTTTTTTTTAAAATTTTGCTCTTTTGAACGATTTCAACGATCTAAAATGCTTATTTTAGCAAAACAGCGTTTGAGTTTTTAATCTGCGTTTTAACGCGTAAACAGCATAAAAACGACAAAATTTTTATTATTCGTTTTTATTAATATTGCGTCATTTGAACGATTTAACGATCAAAAAAATGTTTGAAAATGTTATTTTAGAAAAACAGCACGTTTTGAGCTTATTCTGCGTTTTAAGGGAAAACAGCATAAAACACGAAATTTTTTTATTCGTTTTTTTTTTATTGCGTCTATTTGAACGATTTCAACGATCTAAAAGCTTGAAAATTTATTTTACCAAAACAGCACGTTTTGAGCTTTAATCTGCGTTTTAAGGGCGTAAAACAGCAAAAAAAAACGACAAATTTTTTTATTATTCTTTTTTATTAATATTCCTTCTATTTGAACGATTTAACGAAAAAATCTTAAAATGTTTTTTTGCAAAACAGCCGTTTTGAGTTTTTAATCTGCGTTTTAACGCGTCGCAAAAAAAACGACAAATTTTATTATTCGTTTTTATTAATATTGCGTCTATTTGAACGATTTCAACGATCTAAAATGCTTGAAAATGCTTTTTTTAGAAAAACAGCAGTTTTGAGTTTTAAATCTGCGTTTAAACGCGTAAACAGCATAAAACGACGAATTTTTATTATCGTTTTTATTTTTTTCTATTTGAACGATTTCACGATCTAAAATGCGAAAATGCTTATTTAAAAACAGCAGTTTTGAGCTTTAATCTCGTTTTAACCGAAAAACAGCAAAAAAACGACAAATTTTTTATTATTCGTTTTATTAATATTGCTTCTATTTGAACGATTTCAACGATCTAAAATGCTTATTTTAGCAAAACAGCCGATTTGAGTTTTAATCTGCGTTTTAAGGGTAAAACAGCATAAAACTACGAAATTTTTATTATTCGTTTTTATTAATATTGCGTCTATTTGAACGATTTCAACGATCTAAAATGCTTGAAAATGCTTTATTTTTAGCAAAACAGCACGTTTTGAGCTTTAATCTGCGTTTTAATTCAAGTGTAAAACAGCATAAAAAACGACGAATTTTTTATTATTCGTTTTATTATTGTTTCTATTTGAACGATTTCAACGATCTAAAATGTTTTGAAAATGTTTATTTTAACAAAAAACAGCACAGTTCTGAGCTTTTAACCTGCGTTCTTTAACTCCATAAAACGGCATAAAAACGACGAATTTTTATTATTCGTTTTATTAATATTGATTCTATTTGAACGATTTCCTTAACGATTCAAAATGCTTGAAAATGCTTTATTTTAGCAAAACAGCACGTTTTCAGCTTTAATCTGCGTTTCTAACGCGTAAAAAACAGCATAAAACGACGAAATTTTTATTATTCGTTTTATTAATATTGGTGCCCATTTTGAAACGATTTCAACGATCTAAAAATGCTTGAAAATATGCTTTATTTTAGCAAAACAGCACGTTTTGAGCTTTAATCTGCGTTTTAACTTCTTTCGTAAAACAGCATAAAAACGACGAATTTTAATATTATTCGCTCTTTTTATTAATATTGGTTTCTATTTGGAACGATTTCAACGATCTGAAATGCTTGAAAAATGCTTATTTTAACAAAACAGCACGTTTTGAGCTTTTCTTTTAATCTGTGTTTAACTCGTAAAACAGCATAAAACGACAAATTTTTTATTATTCGTTTTTACATTAATATTTCTCTATTTGAACGATTTCAACGCATCTAAAATGCTTGAAAATGCTATTTTTAGCAAAAACAGTACCGTTTTGAGCTTTTGGCCGCGTGTTTTAACGCGTAAAACAGCATAAAACGACGAAATTTTATTATTCGTTTTATTAATATTGCGTCAATTTGAGCGATTTCAACGACTAAAATTTTGAAAATGCTTATTTTAGCAAAACAGCACGTTTTGAGCTTTTAATCTGCGCTTTAACGCGTAAAAGAGCATAAAAACACGAATTTTTATTACTCCGTTTTTATTAATATTGCGTCTATTTAAACGATTTCAACGATCTAAAATGCTTGAAAATGCTTATTTTGTAGCAAAACAGCACGTTTTGAGCTTCTTAATCTGCGTTTTAACGCCTAAAACAAAAGTATGCACCGACGTAAAATTTTATTATTCGTTTTTTACGGTTATTGCTTCTATTTGGAACGGATTTCAACGATCTAAAAATGCTTGAAAAATGCTTATTTTAGCAAAACAGCACGTTTTGAGTTTTAATCTGCGTTTTAACGCGTAAACATAGCTATAAACGACGAATTTTTATTATTCCGTTTTTATTAATATTGCGTCTATTTGAACGATTTCAACGATCTAAAATGCTTGAAAATGCTTATTTTAGCAAAACAGCACGCGTTTTGCCTTTATTCTGCGTTTTAACGCGTAAAACAGCATAAAACGACGAAATTTTTATTATTCGTTTTTTATTTTTATTGCGTCTATTTGAACGATTTCAACGATCTAAAATGCTTGAAAATGCTTATTTTAGCAAAACAGCACGTTTTGAGCTTTATCTGCGTTTTAACGCTAAAACAGCATAAAAACGACGAATTTTTATTATCGTTTATTTTTATTGCGTTCTATTTTGAACGATTTCAACGATCTAAAATGCTTGAAAATTTATTTTACAAAACAGCATGTTTTGAGTTTAATCTCGTTTTAACGCGTAAAACAGCATAAAAACGAGAATTTTTATTATTCGTTTTTATAATATTGCTTCTATTTGAACGATTTCAACGATCTAAAAATGCTTTGAAAATGTTATTTTAGCAAAACAGCACGTTTGAGTTTTAATCTGCGTTTAACGCGTAAAACAGCATAAAAAAACGACGAAATTTTTTATTCGTTTTATTAATATTGCGTCTATTTGAACGATTTCAACATCTAAAATGCTTGAAAATGTTATTTTAGCAAAACAGTATGTTTTGAGTTTAATCTGCGTTTTAACGCGTAAAATCATAAAAAGACGAATTTTTATTATTCGTTTTTATTATATTGCTCTATTTGAACGATTTCAACGATCTAAAATGCTTGAAAATGCTTATTTTAGCAAAACACACGTTTTGAGCTTTAATCTGCGTTTTAACGCGTAAAACAGCAAAAAAACGACGAATTTTTATTATTCGTTTTTAATTTTGTCTATTTGAACGATTTAACGATTAAATGCTTGAAATGCAGCAAACACACGTTTTGAGTTTAATCTGCGTTTACGCGTAAAAGATAAAAACGACGAATTTTTTTTTCGTTTTTATTAATATTGCGTCTATTTGAACGATTTCAACGATCTAAAATGCTTGAAAATGTTTATTTTAGCAAAACAGAAAGTTTTGAGTTCTTTAACGCTTTAACGCGTAAAACAGCATAAAACGACGAATTTTTTATTATTCTTTTTTATTAATTTGTTCTTTTTTGAACGATTTCAAACGATCAAAAAATGCTTAAAAATGTTTATTTTACAAAACAGCATCGTTTTGATTTTAATCTGCTTTTTAAAACGCTAAAACAGCAAAAACGACGAATTTTTTATTATTCGTTTTTATTAATATGTTCTATTTGAACGATTTCAACGATCTAAAATCTTTGAAAATGCTTTTATTTTGGCAAAACAGCACTTTTTGAGCTTTATTCGGCGTTTTAACGCTAAAACAGCATAAAACGACGAATTTTTATTATTCGTTTTTATTAATATTGTTCTATTTGAACGATTTCAACGATTTTAAAATGCTTGAAATGCTTTATTTTAGCAAAACAGATGTTTGAGTTTTATTCTGCGTTTTAAGGGCCGTAAACAGCATAAAAAACGACGAATTTTTATTACGTTTTTTTATATTTTTATTTGAACGATTTCAACGATCTAAAAGTTAAAATGCTTATTTAGCAAAACAACGTTTTGAGCTTTAATCTGCGTTTTAATGCGTAAAACACATAAAAGCGACGAATTTTATTATTCGTTTTTTAATATTGTTTATTTGAAAGGGATTTCAACGATTTAAAAATGCAAAATGCTTATTTTAACGAAACAGCACGTTTTGAGTTTTAATCTGCGTTTTAACTGTAAACAATAAAAACGACGAATTTTTTATTTTTTCGTTTTTTTTAAATATTGCTTCTATTTGAACGATTTCAACGATATAAAATGCTTGAAAATGCTTTTTTTTGGCAAAAACAGCACGTTTTGAGCTTTAATCTGCTTTTAACGCGTAAAACAGCATAAAAACGACGAATTTTTATTATTCGTTTTTATTAATATTGCGTCTATTTGAACGATTTCAACGATCTAAAAATGCTTGAAAATGCTTTTTTTAGCAAAACAGCACGTTTTGAGTTTAATCTGCGTTTTAACGCGTAAAAGCATAAAAACGACGAATTTTTATTATTCGTTTTTTATTAATATTGCTTCTTTGAACGATTTCAACGATCTAAAATGCTTGAAAATGCTTTTTTTAGCAAAACAGCACGTTTTGAGCTTTATTCTGCGTTTTAACGCGTAAACAGCATTAAAAAGGACGAAATTTTTATTATTCGTTTTTATTAATTTTTGGGTCTATTTGAGCGATTTCAAGGATCTAAAAATGTTTTGAAAAATGCTTATTTTAGCAAAACAGCAAGTTTTGAGCTTTAATCTGCGTTTAACGCGTAAAAGAGCATAAAAATGACGAATTTTTTATTATTCGTTTTATTAATATTGCTTCTATTAAAAACGATTTCAACGATCTAAAATGCTTGAAAATGCTTATTTTTTGCAAAACAAAGTTTGAGTTTAATCTGCGTTTTAACGCGTAAAACAGCTAAAAACGACAAAATTTTTTATTATCGTTTTTAATATTGCTTTATTTAAGGGATTTCAACGATCTAAAATGCTTGAAAATGCTTATTTTAGCAAAACAGCACGTTTTGAGCTTTAATCTGCGTTTTAACGCGTAAAACAGCATAAAAACGACGAATTTTTTATTATTCGTTTTTATTAATATTGCGTCTATTTGAACGATTTCAACGATCTAAATGCTTGAAAAATGCTTATTTTAGCAAAACAGCACGTTTTGAGTTTAATCTGCGTTTTAACGCGTAAAACAGCATAAAAACGACGAAATTTTTATTATTCGTTTTTAATATTGCTTCTATTTGAACGATTTCAACGATCTAAAATGCTTGAAAATGCTTATTTTAGCAAAACAGCAGGTTTTGAGCTTTAATCTGCGTTTTAACGCGAAACAGCATAAAAACGACGAATTTTTATTATTCGTTTTTATTAATATTGCTTCTATTTGAACGATTTCAACGATCTAAAATGCTTGAAAATGCTTATTTTGCAAAACAGCACGTTTTAAGCTTTAATCTGCGTTTTAACGCGTAAAACAGCATAAAACGACGAATTTTTATTATTCGTTTTTATTAATATTGCTTCTATTTGAACGATTTCAACGATCTAAAATGCTTGAAAATGCTTATTTTAGCAAAACAGCACGTTTTGAGCTTTATTCTGCGTTTTAACGCGTAAACAGCATAAAACGACGAATTTTTTAATATTCGTTTTTATTAATATTGCTTCTATTTGAACGATTTCAACGATCTAAAATGCTTGAAAATGCTTATTTTAACAAAACAGCACGTTTTGAGTTTTAATCTGCGTTTTAACTGTAAAACAGCATAAAAACGACGAATTTTTTATTATTCGTTTTTATTAATATTGATTCTATTTGAACGATTTCAACGATCTAAAATGCTTTGAAAATGCTTTATTTTAGCAAAACAGCACGTTTTGAGCTTTAATCTGCGTTTTAACGCGTAAACAGCATAAAAACGACCAAATTTTTATTATTCGTTTTTATTAATATTGCTTCTATTTGAACGATTTCAACGATCTAAAATGTTTTAAAAATGCTTTTTTAGCAAAACAGCACGTTTTGAGGTTTAATCTGCGTTTTAACGCGTAAAACAGCAAAAGACGACGAATTTTATTTTTCGTTTTTATTAATATTGCTTCTATTTGAACGATTTCAACGATCTAAAAGCTTAAAAAATGTTTAATTTTAGCAAAACACACGTTTTGAGTTTTAATCTGCGTTTTAACGCGAAAAACAGCATAAAAACGACAATTTTTATTATTCGTTTTTATTAATATTGCTTCTTATTGCTTCTATTTGAACGATTTCAACGATAAAATGCTTGAAATGCTTATTTTGCTTGACGCACGTTTTGAGCTTTGTTGGCGTTTAGCAGCGTAAAACAGCATAAAAACGACGGGTACATTATTCGTTTTATTAATATTGCTTCTATTTGAACGATTTCAGCGATCTAAAATGCTTGAAAATGCTTTATTTTAGCAAAACAGCACGTTTTGAGGCTTTGTTCTGCGTTTTTAACGCGTAAAACATAAAAACGACGAATTTTTTATTATTCGTTTTTATTAATATTGCTTCTATTTGAACGAGATTTCAACGATCTAAAATGCTTGAAAATGCTTATTTAGCAAAACAGCACGTTTGAGCTTTAATCTGCGTTTTAATGCGTAAAACATCATAAAAGCGACGAATTTTTATTATTCGAACTTTTTTATTAATAATGCTTCTATTTGAACGGTTCAACGACCTAAAATACTTGAAAATGCTTATTTTAACGAAACAGCACGTTTTGAGCTTTAATCTGCTTTTAACTCGTAAAACAGCGCATAAAAACGACGAATTTTTATTATTCGTTTTTATTAATATTGCTTCTATTTGAACGATTTCAACGATCTAAAAAATGCTTGAAAATGCTTATTTTAGCAAAACAGCACGTTTGAGCTTTTAATCTGCGTTTTAACGCGTAAAAACAGCATAAAAACGACGAATTTTTATTATTCGTTTTATTAATATTGCTTCTATTTGAACGATTTCCAACGATCTAAAATGCTTGAAAATGCTTATTTTAACGAAACAGCACGTTTTGAGCTTTTCTGCTTTTTTAACTCGAAAAACAGCATAAAAACGACAAATTTTTTATTATTCGTTTTTTTAAATATTGCTTCTATTTGAAGATTTAAACGATCAAAAATGCTTAAATCTTATTTTAGAAAACAACTTTTTTGAGTTTTTAATCTGCTTTTTAAACGCGTAAAACAGCATAAAACGACGTTTTTTTTATTATTCGTTTTTTTTTTAAAAATGGTCTTTGAACGATTTCAACGTCTAAAATGCTTGAAAATGCTTATTTTAGCAAAACACCCTTTTTGAGCTTTAATCTGCTTTTTAACGCGTAAAACAGCAAAAACGACGAATTTTTATTATTCTTTTTTATTAATATTGCTTCTATTTGAACATTTCCGATCTAAAATGCTTGAAAATGCTTTTTTTTAAAAACAGCACTTTTTGAGCTTTTTCTGCTTTTTAAGGGAAAAACACATAAAACGACGAAATTTTTATTATTCGTTTTATTAATATTGCGTCTATTTGAACGTTTCAGGATCAAAATGCTTGAAAATGCTTATTTTTAAAAACAGCCGTTTTGAGTTTTTAATCTGCGTTTAACGCGTAAAACATAAAAGCGTTTTTATTCGTTTTTTTAAATATTGTTTCATTTAAACGATTTCAACGATCAAAAAATGCTTGAAAATGCATATTTTAGAAAACAGCACTTTTTGAGCTTTAATCTGCTTTTTTAACGCGAAAAACACAAAAAAACGACGAATTTTTTTTTTTTCTTTTTTTATTAATTTGCGTCTTTTTGAATGATTTCCAACGATCTAAAATGCTTGAAAATGCTTATTTTAGCAAAACACCCTTTTTGAGCTTTAATCTGCGTTTTAACGCGAAAAACAAAAAAAACGAAAAATTTTTATTATTCTTTTTTTTTTTTAATTTGCTTCTATTTGAACGATTTAAACGACCCTAAAATGCTTGAAAATGCTTTTTTAGCAAAACAGCGGGTTTTTGAGTTTTTAATCTCCCTTTTTTAACGCGTAAAACAGCATAAAACGACGAATTTTTTTTTTTTTGTTTTATTAATTTTTTTATTCCCAATTTAAAAGATTTCAACGATTTAAAATGCTTGAAAATGCTTATTTTAAAAACCCAGCACGATTTGAGCTTTAATCTGCTTTTTAACGCGAAAAAACGGCATCAAAACGACGAAATTTTATTATTCTTTTTTTATTAAGGGCCCGTCTATTTGAACGATTTCAACGATAAAATCTTAAAAATTTATTTTAGCAAAACAGCACTTTTTGAGTTTTTATTCTGCTTTTTAACGCGTAAAAGAAAATAAAACGACAAATTTTTATTATTCGTTTTTTTTTTATTGCGTCTATTTGAACATTTCAACGATCAAAATGCTTGAAAATGCTTATTTTAGCAAAACACCCGTTTTATTTTTTAATCGCGTTTTAACGCGAAAAACACATAAAACGACAAATTTTTTTTATTATTCGTTTTTATTAATATTGCTCTATTTAACGATTTAAACGTTTAAAAGCGAAAATGCTTATTTTAGAAAAACCCCGTTTGGCTTTAATCTGCTTTTTAACGCGTAAAACGCAAAAACGACAAAATTTTTTATTATTCGTTTTTATTAATATTGCGCTATTTGAACGATTTCAACGATCTAAAATGCTTGAAAATGCTTATTTTAGCAAAACAGCACTTTTTTGAGTTTTTATTCGCTTTTTAACGCGTAAAAAGCAAAAAAACGACTTTTTATTATTCTTTTTTTATTTTTATTGCGTCTTTGAACGTTTCAACGTCTAAAATGCTTGAAAATCTTTTTTTTAGAAAAAACAGCACTTTTTAAATCCGTTTTAACGCGTAAAACAGCAAAAAAACGCCCAAATTTTTTATTCGTTTTTATTAATTTCTCTATTTGAACGATTTAAAAGATCTAAAATGCTTGAAAATCTATTTTAGCAAAACAGCACTTTTTTGAGCTTTTTTCTGCTTTTTAACGCGAAAAACACATAAAACGACGAATTTTTATTATTCGTTTTTATTTTTGCGTCTATTTGAACGATTTAAACCCATCTAAAATGTTTAAAAATGCTTTTTTTAACAAAACAGCACTTTTTGACTTTAATCTGCTTTTTAAACGCGAAAACACAAAAAACGACCTTTTTTATTATTCTTTTTTTATTAATATTTTCTATTTGAACTTTTAAAGGTTTAAATGCGAAAATGCTTATTTTAGAAAACAGCACGTTTTGGGGGTTTAATCTGCGTTTTAACGCGTAAAACAGCATAAAACGACGAATTTTTATTATTCTTTTTTTATTAATATTGCTTCTATTTGAACTTTTCAACTTTAAAATGTTGAAAATTTTTTTTGCAAAACAGCACGTTTTGAGTTTTTAATCTGCTTTTTTAACGCGAAAACAGCATAAAACGACTTTTATTATTCGTTTTTTTTAAATTTGCTTCTATTTGAACGATTTAAACGATTAAATGCTTGAAAATGTTTATTTTAGAAAAACAGCCGTTTTGAGTTTAATCTGCGTTTTAACGCGTAAAACACATAAAACGACGAATTTTTATTATTCTTTTTTTTATTAATATTGCTCTATTTGAACGATTTCAACGATCTAAAATGCGAAAATGTTTTTTTAGCAAAACAGCACGTTTGGGGTTTAATCTGCGTTTTAACGCAAAACACTAAAAACGACGAATTTTTATTATTCGTTTTTTTTAAATATTCTTCTATTTGAACTTTTTAACGATCTAAAATGCTTAAAAATGCTTTTTTTAGAAAAACGCACTTTTTGAGTTTATTCGGCGTTTTAACGCGTA
>NW_027046774.1:0-20901 GCF_025399875.1 Dalotia coriaria | reverse complement strand
GGCCCAAAAAAAAAAAAACACAAATTTTTTTTATTTTTCTTTTTTTTAAATTTTGTTTCTATTTGAACGATTTCAACGATCAAAAAAGGGGAAAAAATGCTTATTTAGAAAAACAGCACGTTTTGATTTTTATTCTTTTTTTCCCCGTAAACAGCATAAAACGACAAAATTTTTTATTATTCTTTTTTTATTAATTTGCGTCTATTTGAACGATTTCAACGATCAAAAAATGTTTGAAAATGTTTTTTAGCAAAACAGATTTTTGTTTTAACGGGTTTTTTTAACGCGTAAAAAAAAATGACAATTTTTTTATTATTCGTTTTTTTTAAATTTGTTTCTATTTAAACGATTTCAACGATCTAAGATGCTTGAAATGTTTTATTTTGCAAAACGCACGTTTTAGCTTTAATTCGTTTAACGCGTAAAACAGCATAAAAACGACGAAATTTTTATTATTCGTTTTTATTAATATTGCTTCTATTTGAATGATTTCAACGATCTAAAATGCTTGAAAATGTTATTTTGTTAAAAACAGCACGTTTGAGTTGTAATCGCGTTTTAACGCGCGTAAACAGCATAAAAAACGACGAATTTTATTATTCGTTTTATTAATATTGCGTCTATTTGAACGATTTCAACGATCTAAAATGCTTGAAAATGTTTTATTTTAGCAAACAGCACGTTTTGAGCTTTAATCAGCGTTTTAACGCGTAAAACAGCATAAAACGACGAATTTTTTATTATTCGTTTTATTAATATTGCTTCGCATTTGAACGGATTTCAACGATCTAAAATGCTTGAAATGCTTTATTTTGTGCAAAACAGCACGTTTCGAGTTTTTAATCTGCGTTTTAACGCAAAACAGCATAAAAAACGACGAAATTTTATTATTCGTTTTTATTAATATTGCGTCTATTTGAAATCGATTTCAACGATCTAAAATGCTTGAAAATGCTTATTTTAGCAAAAACAGCACGTTTTGAGCTTTTATTCTGCGTTTTAACGCGTAAAAACAGCATAAAAAACGACGAAATTTTATTATTCGTTTTTATTTTTATTGCGTCTATTTGAACGTGATTTCAACGATCTAAAATGCTTGAAAAATGCTTATTCCAGCAAAACAGCACGTTTTGAGTTTTAATCTGCGTTTTTCTTAACGCGTAAAAACAGCATAAAAACGACGAATTTTTATTATTCGTTTTTTATTAATATTAAGTTTCATTTGAATGATTTCAACGATCTAAAAATGCTTGAAAATGCTTATTTTAAAGGTAAAACAGCACGTTTTGAGCTGTAATCTGCGTTTTAACGCGTAAACAGCATAAAAAACGACGAATTTTTTATTATTCGTTTTTATTAATATTGCGTCTATTTGGCGATTTCAACGATCTAAAATGCTTGAAAATGCTTATTTTAGCAAAAAACAGCACGTTTTGAGCTTTAATCAGCGTTTTAACGCGTAAAAACAGCATAAAAACGACGAATTTTTTATTATTCGTTTTATTAATATTGCTTCATTTGAACGATTTCTCAACGATCTAAATGCTTGAAAATGCTTATTTTAGCAAAACAGCACGTTTCGAGTTTTAATCTGCGTTTTAACGCGTAAAACAGCATAAAAACGACGAAATTTTATTATTCGTTTTTATTAATATTGCGTCTATTTGAACGATTTCAACGATCTAAAATGCTTGAAAATGCTTATTTTAGCAAAACAGCACGTTTTGAGCTTTAATCTGCGTTTAACGCGTAAAACAGCATAAAACGACGATTTTTTTATTATTCGTTTTTATTAAGATTGCTTTATTTGAACGATTTCAACGATTCAAAATGCTTGAAAATGCTTATTTTAGCAAAACAGCACGTTTCGAGCTTTAATCTGCGTTTTAACGCGTAAAACAGCATAAAACGACGAAATTTTTTATTATTCGTTTTTATTAATATTGCGTCTATTGAACGATTTCCAACGATCTAAAAATGCTTGAAAAATGCTTATTTAGCAAAACAGTACGTTTTGAGTTTTTATTCTGCGTTTTAACGCGTAGTAACAGCATAAAACGAAGAAATTTTTATTATTCGTTTTTATTTTATTGTGTCTATTTGAACGATTTCGCACGATCTAAAATGCTTGAAAATGTTATTATTTTAGCAAACAAGCACGTTTTGAGCTTTAATCTGCGTTTAACGCGTAAAACAGCATAAAAAAAACGACGAATTTTTATTATTCGTTTTTTATTAATATTGCTTCTATTTGAACGATTTCACGATCTAAAAATGCCGGAAAATGCTTTATTTTAGCAAAACAGCACGTTTTGAGCTTAAATCTGCGTTTTAACGCGTAAAACAGCATAAAAACGACGAATTTTTTATTATTCGTTTTTATTAATATTGCGTCTATTTGAACGATTTCAACGATCTAAAATGCTTGAAAAATGTTTTTATTTTAGCAAAACAGCACGTTTTGAGCTTTAATCAGCGTTTTAACGCGTAAAACAGCATAAAACGACGAATTTTATTATTCGTTTTTATTAATATTGCGTCTATTTGAACGATTTCAACGATTCAAAAATAAATGCTTGAAAACGCTTATTTTAGCAAAACAGCACGTTTTGAGTTTTAATCTGCGTTTTAACGCGTAAAACAGCATAAAAACGACGAATTTTTTATTATTTGTTTTTTATTAATATTGTTTATTTGAACGATTTCAACAATTCAAAATGTTTGAAAATGCTTATTTTAGCAAAACAGCACGTTTTGAGCTTTAATCTGCATTTTAACGCGCGTAAAACAGCATAAAACGACGAAATTTTTATTATTCGTTTTATTAATATTGCGTCTATTTGAACGATTTCAACGATCTAAAAATGCTTGAAAATGCTTATTTTAAAGCAAAACAGCACGTTTGAGCTTTAATCTGCGTTTTAACGCGTAAAACAGAATAAAAAATGACGAATTTTTATTATTCGTTTTTATTACTATTGCTTCTATTTAAACGATTTTTAACGATCTAAAATGCTTGAAAATGCTTATTTTAGCAAAACAGCACGTTTTAAGCTTTAATCTGCGTTTAACGCGTAAAACAGCATAAAAAACGACGAAATTTTTTTATTATTCGTTTTTATTAATATTGCTTCTATTTGAACACTTAACGATCTAAATGCTTGAAAAATGCTTATTTTAAAGCAAACAGCACGTTTTGAGCTTTACCCGCGTTTTAACGCGTAAAACAGCATAAAAAACGACGAATTTTATTATTCGTTTTTATTAATAATATTGCGTGTATTTGAACGATTTCAACGGTCTAAAATGCTTGAAAAATTTTATTTTAGCAAAACAGCACGTTTTGAGCTTAATCTGCGTTTTAACGCGTAAACAGCATAAAACGACCAATTTTTATTATTCGTTTTTATTAATATTCCGTCTATTTGAACGATTTCCAACGATCTAAAATGCTGAAAATGTTTATTTTAGCAAAACAGCACGTTTTGAGCTTAATCTGCGTTTTAACGCGTAAAATGTACACAAAAACGACGAATTTTTATTATTCGTGTTTTATTAATATTGCTTCTATTTGAACGATTTCAACGATCTAAAATGCTTGAAAATGTTATTTTGAAGCAAAACAGCACGTTTTGAGCTTTATTCGCGTTTTATCGCGCAAAACAGCATAAAAAACGACGAAATCTTTTATTATTCGTTTTTATTGATATTGCGTCTATTTGAACAATTTCAACGATCTAAAATGCTGAAAATGCTTTATTTTAGCAAAAACAGCACGTTTTGAGTTTTAATCTGCGTTTTAACGCGTAAAACATCATAAAATGACGAATTTTTTACATTATTCGTTTTTATTAATATTGTTTCTATTTAAATGATTTCAACACCCAAAATGCTTGAAAAATGCTTATTTTAGCAAAACAGCATCGTTTTGAGCTTTAATATGCGTTTTAACGCGTAAAACAGCATAAAATCGACGAATTTTTTATTATTCGTTTTTATTACTGTTTATTTGAACGATTTCAACGATCTAAAATGCTTGAAAATGCTTATTTTAGCAAAACAGCACTTTTGAGTTTTATTCTGCGTTTTAACGCGTAAAAACAGCATAAAAACGTGACGAAATTTTGACATTATTCGTTTTATTAATATTGCTTCTATTTGAACGATTTCAACGATCTAAAATGCTTATTTTGTAAAACAGCACGCGTTTCGAGTTTTAAATCTGCGTTTAACGCGTAAAACAGCATAAAACGACGAAATTTTTATTATTCGTTTTTATTAATATTGCGTCTATTTTGAACGATTTCAACGATCTAAAAATGCTTGAAAATGTTATTTTAGCAAAACAGCACGTTTTGAGCTTTATTCTGCGTTTTAACGCGAAAACAGCATAAAACGAAGAAATTTTATTATTCGTTTTTTATTTTTATTGTGTCTATTTGAACGATTTCAACGATCTAAAATGCTTGAAAATGGTTATTTTAGCAAACAGCACGTTTTGAGTTTTAACTGCGTTTAACGCGCGTAAAACAGCATAAAACGACGAATTTTTTATTATCTGTTTTTATTAATATTGCTTCTATTTGAACGATTTCAATGATCTAAAATGCTTGAAAATGCTTATTTTAGCAAAACAGCACGTTTGAGCTTAAATTCGCGTTTTTAACGCGTAAAACAGCATAAAAACGACGAATTTTTATTATTCGTTTTATTAATATTGCGTATTTGAACGATTTCAACGATCTAAAAATGCTTGAAAATGCTTATTTTAGCAAAACAGCACGTTTTGAGCTTTAATCAGCGTTTAACGCGTAAAACAGCATAAAACGACAAATTTTTATTATCTGTTTTTATTAATATTGCGTCTACTTGAACGATTTCAACGATCTAAAATGCTTGAAAATGCTTATTTTAGCAAAACAGCACGTTTTGAGCTTTTAATCTGCGTTTTAACGCGTAAACAGCATAAAACGACGAATTTTTTATTATTTGTTTTTATTACTATTGCTTTACGGAACGATTTCAACAATCTAAAATGCTTGAAAATGCTTATTTTAGCAAAACAGTTAATGTTTGAGTTTTAATCTGCATTTAACGCGTAAAACAGCATAAAAACGACGAAATTTTTATTATTCGTTTTTTATTAATATTGCGTCTATTTGAACGATTTCCCAACGATCTAAAAATGCTTGAGTACGCTATTTTAGCAAAACAGCACGTTTTGAGCTTTAATCTGCGTTTTTAACGCGTAAAACAGAATAAAACACGAATTTTTATTATTCGTTTTTATTACATTGTTTGCTTAAACGATTTCAACAATTCAAAATGCTTGAAAATGCTTTATTTTAGCAAAACAGCACGTTTTGAGCTTTAATCTGCGTTTTAACGCGTAAAACAGCATAAAAAACGACGAAATTTTTATTATTCGTTTTATTAATATTGCTTCTATTTGAACGATTTCAACGATCTAAAATGCTTGAAAATGTGTTTATTTTAGCAAAAACAAAAGCACGTTTTGAGCTTTAATCTGCGTTTAACGCGTAAAACAGCATAAAAACGACGAATTTTTGTATTATTCGTTTTTATTAATATTGCGTGTATTTGAACGATTTCAACGGTCTAAAATGCTTGAAAATTTATTTTAGCAAAACAGCACGTTTTGAGCTTTAATCTGCGTTTTAACGCGTAAAAACAGCATAAAAACGACCAATTTTTATTATTCGTGTTTATTAATATTGCTTCTATTTGAACGATTTCCCAACGGTCTAAAAATGCTTCGAAAATGCTTTATTTTGGCAAAACAGCACGTTTTATTTTATTCTGCGTTTTAACGCGTAAAACAGCATAAAAACGGACGAAATCTTTATTATTCGTTTTATTGATATTGCGTCTATATTTGAACAATTTCAACGATCTAAAATGCTTGAAAATGCTTTATTTTAGCAAAACAGCACGTTTTGGAGTTTTAATCTGCGTTTAACGCGTAAAATATCATAAAATGACGAATTTTATTATCTGTTTTATTAATATTGCTTCTATTTAAACGATTTCAACGACCTAAAATGCTTGAAAATGCTTATTTTAGCAAAACAGCACGTTTGGCAAATTGCTTTTTAAACGCGTAAAACACAAAATGACAATTTTTTTATTATTCTTTTTTTATTAATATTGCTTCTATTTAACGTTTCACGACTAAAATGCTTAAAAAATGCTTATTTTGAAAACACCCTTTTTATTTTTTCGCTTTAACGCTAAAACGATAAAAACCGTTTTTTTATTGTTTTTATTAAATTCCATTTAAATTTAAGAAAAAAAAGCAAGCTAAAATTTTTAGTTTTAACGTTTTTAACGCGAAAAAAAAAAAGGGGAAATTTTTTATTATTCGTTTTTTTTAAAAATTTGTTTTATTTAAAACGTTTTTTAACTTAAAAATGCTTAAAATTTTTTTTGAAAAAGCATTTTATTTTTTAATTGTTTTTCCGTAAAAAAATAAAACGCAATTTTTTTTAAATTCTTTTTTTAAAAACTTTATTTAACGTTTTAACGCAAAAAAACCAAAAAAGGCTTATTTTTTAAAACCCCTTTTATTTAACGGTTTAAGGGAAAAAAAACCTAAAAAAGAATTTTTAACGTTTTTTATTTTTGCTTTTTAAGGGACACTTTAAAAGCAAAAATTTTTATTTTAAAAAATCCTTTTTTGAGTTTAACCCTTTTTAAGCAAAAAGCAAAAAACACTTTTTTTTTTAAACTTTTTTTATTAAAGCTTAAAACGATTTAATCTTTTTAAAATGCTTTTTTTGAAAACGCACGTTTTGAGCAATTTTTTTGCAAAAACCCTGATTTTTTTATTTTCCGTTTTTATTAAAGCTAAAAATTTAACGTTTCTAAAGGGCGAAATCTTTTTTCCCCCAAAAACCCCGTTTTGGCTTTTTCGCTTTTTGCAAAAAACGCTAAAACGAAAAAAATTTTTTTACGATTTTATTCCTTTTTTTTTCCGTCAAAAATTTAAAAATCAATTTTTAGCAAAAAGATTTTTAGCAACGGCCGTTTAAGAAAAAACGCAAAACGCAAAATTTTTTTTTCGTTTTTTTTTATTCGTTTTTAAATTTTCCATTAAAATTTAAAATTTTATTTTGAAAAACCCCTTTTTTAGCAAAACAGCATAAAAGCAAAAATTTTTAACGTTTTTTTTAAATTTTTTATTTGCATTTAAATTAAAATCAAAATGCTTTTTTTAGCAAAAAACAGCCGTTTAGAGCTTTATTCTGCGTTTAACGCGTAAAACAGCATAAAACGCGAAATTTTTTTATTCGTTTTATTAATATTGCGTCTATTTGAACGTTTAAACGATCTAAAATGCGAAAATTTTTTTTTAGCAAAACAGCCTTTTGAGTTTTAATCTGCTTTTTAATGCGAAAAACAGCATAAAACGACGAATTTTATTATTCGTTTTTTTTAATATTGTTTCTATTTGAACGTTTCAACGATCAAAAAAATTTTTAAAAAAGCTTTTTTAAAAACCCCTTTTGGGTTTTTTAACGCGAACGCTAAAACAAAAAAAGAAATTTTATTATTCGTTTTTTTAAAATTTCCATTAAAACTTAAGTTAAAAATGCAAAAGCTTTTTTGGGCAAAAACCCCGTTTTAGTTAAACGGTTTTTTTTTAACTTTTAAAAAAGAAAAAAAAAGACGTTTTTTAATTTTTTTTAAAAATTCTTTTTTGAACGTTTAAGTTAAAAAGGGCAAAATTTTAAGCAAAAACAGATTTTATTAATCGGTTTTTTACTAAAAACATAAAAACGACTTTTTTTTAAATTTTTCTTTTTAAAAAAGGTTATTTAACGTTTAACGCTAAAAGCTTAAAAGCTTTTTTTTAAAAAACGGTTTTATTTTAATGCGTTTTAAAAAAACGATAAAACGACAAAATTTTTTAAATTTTTCTTTTTTAAAAGCCTTTTGGGAACGTTTAACGCAAAAAAAGCTTAAAATTTTTTTCAAAAAGGATTTTGGCTTTAACGGTTTAACGCAAAAAAGCTAAAAGCTTTTTTAACGTTTTTTATTAATTTGCTTTTATTTAACGTTTTAAACGACAAAATTTTAAAATCTTTTTTAAAAAAGCTTTTTTGACTTTAACGGTTTTAAGCTAAAACAAAAAAAACGACGTTTTATTTTTTTTTCTTTTTTATTAAAGTTTTTGGAAATTTCCTTTTATTTAAATGCTTTTTTTACAAAACAACGTTTTATTTTATTTGCTTTTAAAGGCAAAACAGCATGAGTTTTTATTTTCGTTTTTTTTTTTTAGCGTTTTAAAAACAATTTCAACGTTAAAATGCTTTGAATGTTTTTTACAAAACACGTTTTGAGCTTTAATCTGCGTTTAACGCGTAAAACAGCATAAAAGCGAATTTTTATTATTCGTTTTTATTATATTGCGTCTATTTAACGATTTCAAAACAAAATGTTGAAAATGCTTATTTTGTTAAAAAGCATCTTTTAGATTTAATCTGCGTTTTAACGTAAAAACATCTTAGAAATTTAAATGCACTTTTCGTTTTTATTAATATTGCTTCTATTTAAACGTTCAAACGATCTGAAATGCTTATTAAAATGTTTTTATTTGTAAATTAACGTTCCATGATCTAAAATTGCTTTTAACGCGTATAAGCAAAAAAGCGACGATTTTATTATTCGTTTTTATTAATATTGCTTCTATTTGAACGATTTCAACGATCTAAAATGCTTGAAAATGCTTATTTTAGCAAAAGCACGTTTTGAGCTTTAATGTGCGTTCTAACGCGTAAAGCAGCATAAAAACGACGAAATTTTTATTATTCGTTTTTATTAATATTGCGTCTATTTGAACGATTTCAACGATCTAAAATGCTTGAAAATGCTTATTTTGCAAAACAGCACGTTTTGAGTTTTAATCTGCGTTTTAACGCGTAAAACCGCATACAAACGACGAATTTTTATTATTCGTTTTTATTAATATTGCTTCTATTTGAACGATTTCAACGATCTAAAATGTTTGAAAATGCTTATTTTAGCAAAACAGCACGTTTTGAGCTTTAATCTGCGTTTTAACGCAAAACAGCAAAAAAACGACGAATTTTTTATTATTCGTTTTTATTAATATTGCGTCTATTTGAACGATTTCAACGATCTAAAAATGTTTGTAAATGCTTTTTTTTAGCAAAACAGCACGTTTTGAGTTTAATCTGCGTTTAACGCGTAAAACAGCATAAAAACGACAAATTTTTTATTATTCGTTTTTATTAATATTGCTTCTATTTGAACGATTTCAACGATCTAAAAACGCTTGAAAATGCTTATTTTAGCAAAAAGCACGTTTTGAGCTTTTAATCTGCGTTTTAACGCGTAAACAGCATAAAACGACGAAATTTTTATTATTCTTTTTTTATTAATATTGCGTCTATTTGAACGTTTCCGATCTAAAATGCTTGAAAATGCTTTATTTTAGCAAAACAGCACGTTTTTGAGTTTTATTCTGCGTTTTAACGCGTAAAACAGCATAAAAACGACGATTTTTTATTATTCTTTTTTATTAAGATTGCTTTATTTGAACGATTTCAACGATCTAAAATGCTTGAAAATGCTTTATTTTAGCAAAAACAGCACGTTTCGAGCTTTTAATCTGCGTTTTAACGCGTAAAACAGCATAAAAACGACGAAATTTTTATTATTCGTTTTTATTAATATTGCGTCTATTTGGAACGATTTCAACGATCTAAAATGCTTGAAAATGCTTATTTTAGCAAAACAGCACTTTTTGAGTTTTATTCTGCGTTTTAACGCGTAAAACAGCATAAAACGAAGAAATTTTTTATTATTCTTTTTTATTTTTATTGTGTCTATTTTGAACGATTTCAACGATCTAAAATGCTTAAAAAATGGTTATTTTAGCAAAACAGCACGTTTTGAGTTTTAATCTGCGTTTTAACGTGTAAACAGCATAAAAACGACAAATTTTTTTATTATTCGTTTTATTAATATTGTTCTATTTGAACGATTTCAATGATCTAAAAATGCTTGAAAATGCTTATTTTAGCAAACAAGTTTTGAGCTTAAATCTGCGTTTTAACGCGTAAAAACAGCTAAAACGACAATTTTAATATTCGTTTTTTTAATATTGCGTCATTTGAACGATTAAACGATCTAAAATGCTTAAAATCTTTTTTTACAAAAAGATTTTGAGCTTTAATCAGCGTTTTAACGCGAAAACATGAAAAAAGTAATTTTAATAATCGTTTTTATTTATATTGCGTCTATTTGAACGATTTCAACGATCTAAAATGTTTGAAAATGTTCTTTTAGCAAAAATGCACGTTTTGATTTTAATCTGCGTTTTAACGCGTAAAATGCTTAAATTAACGCAATTTTTATTATTTGTTTTTATTATATTGCTTCTTTTAACGATTTAACATAAAAATGCTTGAAAATGTTTATTTTCGAATGCACGTTTGAGCTTTATCAGCATTTTAACGCGAAGCTAAAAGCTGAAATTTATTTTTTCGTTTTTATTAATATTGCTCTATTTGAATTCGATTTCAACGATCAAAAGCTTGAAAATGCTAATTTTTGCTAAAACAGTTTTTTTTAGTTTAATTGAACGTTTAACGCTAAAAGATAAAATGACGAATTTTATTATTGTTTTTATTAATATTGTTCTTTTAACGATTTCAAACGATCTAAAAATGCTTGAAAATGCTTATTTTAGAAAACAGCATCGTTTTGAGCTTTTAATCTGCGTTTAACGGTAAACAGCATAAAACGACGAAATTTTTATTATTCGTTTTTATTAATATTGCTTCTATTTGAACGATTTCAACGATTAAAAGTTGAAATTTTTATTTTGCAAATCACTTTTGAGTTTAATCTGCGTTTTAACGCGCTAAACAGCATAAAACGACGAATTTTATTATTCGTTTAAATATTGCGTTTTGAATAGTTTTAACGCTAAAAATGCTTGAAAATTCTTATTTTAGCAAAATCAGCACGTTTTGAGCTTTAATCTGCGTTTTAACGCGTAAAACGATCTAAAAACGACCAATTTTTTATTATTCAAACGTTTTTTTAATTTCCTCTATTTGAACGTTTTAACGGATCAAAAAGCTTGAAAAAGCTTATTTTAGCAAAACAGCACTTTTAATTTGAATCTATTTTAACGCGTAAACAGCATAAAAGCGAAATTTTTATTATTCGTGTTTTATTAATATTGCTCTATTTGAACGATTTCAACGATCTAAAATGCTTGAAAAATTATTTTAAAAACAGCAACGTTTTTGAGTTTTATTTTTTTGCGCGTTAAACAGCATAACGACGAAATCTTTATTATTCGTTTTTTAAATATTGCACGTTTTGAACAATTCAACGATTAAAGTTTAAAAATAATTTCAATTTTCAGCACGTTTTGATTTAATCTGCGTTTAAGCGTAAAACATCATATAAAAAACGAATTTTAATTATTCTTTTTAAATTAATCGTTTTATTTAAACATTTTAACGACCTAAAATGCTTGAAAATGCTAATTTTACAATATCGTTTTGAGCTTTAATATGCGTTTTAACGCGTAACAGCTAAAATCGAAATTTTTATTTTCGTTTTTATAAAAATTGTTTTATTTGAACGATTCGTTTTAACAACGTAAAATATTAAAAGACGAATTATTATTCGATTTTATTAATATGCGTTTTAACGATTTCAACGATCTAAAATGCTTTGAAAATTTTTTTTTATAAAAGCAGTTTTGAGTTTAATTGCGTTTTAACGCGTAAAACAGCATAAAAAGACCAATTTTTATTATTCGTTTTTATTAATATTCCGTCTATTTGAACGATTTTAACGATCTAAAATCCCGAAAATGCTTATTTTAAAAAAAAACAGCATTTTGAGTTTAATCTGCGTTTTTAAGCGAAAAACAGCATCACGATTTTTATTATTCGTGTTTTATTAATATTGCTTATTTACGATTTCAAGGGATCTAAAATGCTTGAAAATGCTTATTTTAGCAAAACAGCACGTTTTGAGTTTTATTCGCGTTTTAACGCGTAAAACAGCATAAAAACGACGAAATCTTTATTATTCGTTTTTAAACAGATTTTAGTTTTTAATCTGCTTTTAAGGGTTTAAACACAAAAAAAGGGAAATTTTTAACGTTTTTTAATTTTTTCTTTTAAACGTTTAACACTAAAATTTTTAAAAATTTTTTTTTTTACTTTTTAATTCGTTTTAACGCAAAAAAAGCTAAAAAGAAAAATTTTTTTATCGTTTTATTTAGCCTTTTAACGAAAACTTTAAAAGCGAAATTTTTTTTTTTAAAAAATTTTTCTTTAACGGTTTTTAAAAAAGTAAAAAGGAAATTTTTTTTTCGTTTTTTTTAAAATTGCGTTTTTAAGTTTAACGTTTAAAATTTTTGGCTTTTTTAAAAAAACCCCTTTTTTGAGTTTTTTAACGGTTTTAACGCTCGAAAAAAGCAATTTTTAACCCGTTTTTTTTAATTTGCGTTTTTAACGACAAAAAAAAAATTTAAAATTTTTTTAAAAAACCCCTTTTTATTTAATTTTTAATAAAAAGCTAAAAGCAATTTTTTTAGTTTTTTTTTGCGTTTTTAAGGGCCCAAACAAAATTTAAAATGCTTTTTTTTAAAAAAAGACGTTTTACTTTACTTTTTTAAAAGAAGAAAAAACCCAAAAATTTTTTTAAGTTTTTATTTTTTGCGTTTTTAACTTTTTCAAAAAAAAAAAATTTAAAATCTTTTTAAAAAAAAGACGTTTTACTTTAATTGCTTTTAAAAAAAAGAAAAAACGACGTTTTTTTTTTTTTTTTTAATACGCTTTTTAAAGTTTAACTTAAAATGCTTGAAAATGCTTTACTTTAGAAAAACAGCACGTTTTGAGCTTTAACTGCGTTTCAACGCTTTAAACAGCATAAAACGCGAATTTTTATTATTGTTTTTATTAATTCGCGTTTTTTTGAACGATTTCAAGGGATCTAAAATGCTTAAAAAATGCTTATTTTAGCAAAAACAGCACGTTTTTGAGCTTTAATCTGCGTTTTAACGCGTAAACAGCAAAAAAAACGACGAAATTTTTATTATTCGTTTTTATTAATTTGCGTCTATTTGAACGATTTCAACGATCTAAAATGCTTGAAAATGCTTATTTTAGCAAAACACCACTTTTTGAGTTTTAATCTGCGTTTTAACGCGTAAAACAGCATAAAAACGACGAATTTTATTATTCGTTTTTTTTAAATATTGCGTCTATTTGAACGATTTCAACGATCAAAAAATGCTTGAAAATGCTTATTTTAGCAAAACAGCACGTTTTGAGATTTAATCTGCGTTTAACGCGTAAAACAGCATAAAATGACGAATTTTTATTATTGGTTTTTATTAATATTGCTTCTATTTAAACGATTTCAACGTTTCAAAATGCTTGAAAAGCTTATTTTAGCAAAACAGCACGTTTTGAGCTTTAATCTGCTTTTTAACGCGTAAACACAAAAAAACGACGAATTTTTTATTATTCGTTTTATTAATATTGCTTCTATTTGAACGATTTCAACGATCTAAAATGCTTGAAAATGCTTATTTTAGCAAAACAGCACGTTTTGAGCTTTTTTCTGCTTTAACGCGTAAAGCAGCATAAAACGACGAAATTTTTATTATTCGTTTTTATTAATATTGTTCTATTTGAACGATTTCAACGATCTAAAATGCTTGAAAATGCTTATTTTAGAAAAAAGCACGTTTTGAGCTTTAATCTGCGTTCTAACGCGTAAAACAGCATAAAAGGACGAAATTTTTATTATTCGTTTTTATTAATATTGCTTCTATTTGAACGATTTCAACGATCTAAAATGCTTGAAAATGCTTATTTTAGCAAAACAGCACGTTTTGAGTTTTAATCTGCGTTTTAACGCGAAAAACAGCATAAAACGACGAATTTTTATTATTCGTTTTTATTAATATTGCGTCTTTTGAACGATTTCAACGATCTAAAATGCTTAAAAAATGCTTATTTCAGCAAAACAGCACGTTTTGAGCTTTATTCTGCGTTTTAACGCGTAAAACAGCATAAAAACGAAAAATTTTTATTCTTCGTTTTATTTTTATTGCGTCTATTTGAACGATTTCAACGATCTAAAATGCTTGAAAATGCTTATTTTAGCAAAACAGCACGTTTTGAGCTTTAATCTGCGTTTTAACGCGTAAAAACAGCAAAAAAACGACGAATTTTTATTATTCGTTTTTATTAATATTGCTTCTATTTGAACGATTTCAACGATCTAAAATGTTTGAAAATGCTTATTTTAGAAAAAACACCCGTTTTGAGCTTTAATCTGCGTTTTAACGCGTGAAACGACGAATTTTTATTATTCTTTTTTTATTAATATTGTTTCTATTTGAACGATTTCAACGATCTAAAATGCTTAAAAAATGCTTATTTTAGAAAAAACAGCACGTTTTGAGCTTTAATCTGCGTTTTAACGCGTAAACAGCAAAAAAAACGACAAATTTTTTTATTATTCGTTTTTATTAATATTGCGTCTATTTGAACGATTTCAACGATCTAAAATGTTTGTAAATGCTTATTTTAGCAAAACAGCACTTTTGAGCTTTTAATCTGCGTTTTAACGCGTAAACAGCATAAAAAACGACGAATTTTTATTATTCGTTTTTATTAATATTGTTCTATTTGAACGATTTCAACGATCTGAAATGCTTGAAAATGCTTATTTTAGCAAAAAGCACGTTTTGAGTTTTAATCTGCGTTTTAACGCAAAACAGCATAAAACGACGAAATTTTTATTATTCGTTTTTATTAATATTGCGTCTATTTGAACGATTTCAACGATCTAAAATGCTTGAAAATGCTTATTTTAGAAAAAACAGCACGTTTTGAGTTTTAATCTGCGTTTTAACGCGTAAAACAGCATAAAAACGACGAATTTTTATTATTTTTTTTATTAATATTGCTTCTATTTGAACGATTTCAACGATCTAAAATGCTTGAAAATGCTTTTTAGCAAAACAGCACGTTTTGAGTTTTAATCGCGTTTTAACGCGTAAAACAGCAAAAAAACGACAAATTTTTTTTATTATTCGTTTTTATTAATATTGCTTCTATTTGAACGATTTCAACGATCTAAAAGCTTGAAAATGCTTATTTAGCAAAAAAGCACGTTTTGAGTTTTTAATCTGCGTTCTAACGCGAAAAACAGCAAAAAAACGACAAAATTTTTTATTATTCTTTTTTTATTAATATTGCGTCTATTTGAACGATTTCAACGATCTAAAATGCTTGAAAATGCTTATTTAGCAAAACAGCACGTTTTGAGCTTTAATCTGCGTTTTAACGCGTAAAACAGCATAAAAAGACGAATTTTTTATTATTCGTTTTATTAATATTGCTTCTATTTGAACGATTTCAACGATCAAAAAATGCTTGAAAATGCTTATTTTAGCAAAAACAGCACGTTTTGAGCTTTATTCTGCGTTTTAACGCGTAAAGCAGCATAAAACGACGAAATTTTATTATCTCGTTTTTAATATTGCTTCTATTTGAACGATTTCAACGATCTAAAATGTTTTGAAATGCTTATTTCATCAAAAGACGTTTTGAGCTTTATTCTGCGTTTTAACGCGAAAAACAGCATAAAAACGACAAAATGTTTATTATTCGTTTTTTTTTTATTGCGTCTATTTGAACGATTTCAACGATCTAAAATGCTTGA
The DNA here is from genome assembly GCF_025399875.1 of Dalotia coriaria. Lineage (NCBI taxonomy): Eukaryota > Metazoa > Arthropoda > Insecta > Coleoptera > Staphylinidae > Dalotia > Dalotia coriaria. Next base: position 5,142 of record NW_027046774.1, on the reverse strand, counting down.
AAATGCTTATTTTAGCAAAACAGCACGTTTTGAGTTTTAATCTGCGTTTTAACGCGTAAAACAGCATAAAAACGACGATTTTTTATTATTCGTTTTTATTAATATTGTTTCATTGAACGATTTCAACGTTCAAAAAATGCTTGAAAATGCTTATTTTAGCAAAAAGCACGTTTTGAGCTTTAATGTGCGTTCTAACGCGTAGCAGCATAAAAACGACGAAATTTTTATTATTCGTTTTTATTAATATTGCGTCTATTTGAACGATTTCAACGATCTAAAATGTTGAAAATGCTTATTTTAGCAAAACAGCACGTTTTGAGTTTTAATCTGCGTTTTAACGCGTAAAACCGCATAAAACGACGAATTTTTTATTATTCGTTTTTATTAATATTGCTTCTATTTGAACGATTTCAACGATCTAAAATGCTTAAAAAATGCTTATTTTAGCAAAACAGCAGTTTTGAGTTTAATCTGCGTTTTAACGCGTAAAACGACGAATTTTTATTATTCGTTTTTATTAATATTGTTTCTATTTGAACGATTTCAACGATCTAAAATGCTTGAAAAATGCTTATTTTAGCAAAACAGCATGTTTTGAGCTTTAATCTGCGTTTTAACGCGAAAAAACAGCATAAAAACGACGAATTTTTATTATTCTTTTTTATTAATTTTTGCGTCTATTTGAACGATTTCAACGATCTAAAATGCTTGAAAATGCTTATTTTAGCAAAACAGCACGTTTTGAGTTTAATCTGCGTTTTAACGCGTAAAACCGCAAAAAAACGACGAATTTTTTATTATTCGTTTTTATTAATATTGCTTCTATTTGAACGATTTCAACGATCTAAAATGCTTGAAAATGCTTATTTTAGCAAAACAGCACGTTTTGAGTTTTAATCTGCGTTTTAACGCGTAAAACGACGAATTTTTATTATTCGTTTTTATTAATTTTGCTTCTTTTTGGGAACGATTTCAACGATCTAAAAATGCTTGAAAAATGCTTATTTTAGCAAAACAGCACGTTTTGAGCTTTAATCTGCGTTTTAACGCGAAAACAGCATAAAAACGACGAATTTTTATTATTCGTTTTTTTTAAATATTGCGTCTATTTGAACGATTTCAACGATCTAAAATGTTTGTAAATGCTTATTTTAGCAAAACAGCACGTTTTGAGCTTTAATCTGCGTTTTAACGCGTAAAACAGCATAAAAAACGACGAATTTTATTATTCGTTTTTATTAATATTGCTTCTTTTTTGAACGATTTCAACGATCTAAAATGTTGAAAATGCTTATTTTAGCAAAAAGCATTTTTTGAGTTTAATCTGCGTTTTAACGCGTAAAACAGCATAAAAACGACGAAATTTTTATTATTCGTTTTTATTAATATTGCGTCTATTTGAAACGATTTCAACGATCTAAAATGCTGAAAATGCTTTTAGCAAAACAGCACGTTTTGAGTTTAATCTGCGTTTAACGCGTAAAACAGCATAAAAAACGACGAATTTTTATTATTCGTTTTTATTAATATTGCGTCTATTTAAAAGGGATTTCAACGATCTAAAAATGTTTTGAAAATGCTTATTTTAGCAAAACAGCACGTTTTGAGCTTTAATCTGCGTTTTAACGCGTAAAACAGCATAAAAACGTCGAATTTTTATTATTCGTTTTTATTAATATTGCTTCTATTTGAACGATTTCAACGATCTAAAATGCTTAAAAAATGCTTATTTTAGCAAACAGCACGTTTTGAACTTTAATCTGCGTTTTAACGCGTAAACAGCATAAAACGACGAATTTTTATTATTCTTTTTTTATTAATATTGCGTCTATTTGAACGATTTCAACGATCTAAAATGCTTGAAAATGCTTATTTTAGAAAAAACAGCACGTTTTGAGTTTAATCAGCGTTTTAACGCGTAAAACAGCATAAAAACGACGAAATTTTTATTATTCGTTTTTATTAATATTGCGTCTATTTGAACGATTTCAACGATCTAAAATGCTTGAAAATGCTTATTTTAGCAAAACAGCACGTTTTGAGTTTTTAATCTGCGTTTTAACGCCAAAACAGATTTAAAAACGACGAATTTTTTATTATTCGTTTTTATTTATTGCATCTATTTGAATGATTTCAAGGATCTAAAATGCTTGAAAATGCTTATTTTAGCAAAACAGCACGTTTTGAGTTTAATCTGCGTTTTAACGCGTAAAACAGCATAAAAAACGACGAAATTTTTTTTTATTCGTTTTTATTAATATTGCGTCTATTTGAACGATTTCAACGATCTAAAATGCTTGAAATGCTTATTTAGCAAAACAGCACGTTTTGAGCTTTATTCTGCTTTTTAACGCGTAAAACAGCATAAAACGACGAAATTTTATTATTCGTTTTTATTTTATTGCGTCTATTTGAACGATTTCAACGATCTAAAATGCTTGAAAATGCTTATTTTAGCAAAACAGCACGTTTTGAGCTTTAATCTGCGTTTTAACGGGGTAAAACAGCATAAAAACGACGAATTTTTATTATTCGTTTTTATTAATATTGCTTCTATTTGAACGATTTCAACGATCTAAAATGCTTAAAAAATGCTTATTTTAGCAAAAACAGACGTTTTGATTTATTCTGCGTTTTAACGCGAAAAACAGCAAAAAAAACGACGAAATTTTTATTATTCGTTTTTTTTTTTATTGCGTCTATTTGAACGATTTCAACGATCTAAATGCTTGAAAATGCTTATTTTAGCAAAACAGCACGTTTTGAGTTTTAATCTGCGTTTTAACGCCTAAAACAGCATAAAACGACAAATTTTATTATTCGTTTTTATTAATATTGCTTCTATTTGAACGATTTCAACGATCTAAAATGCTTGAAAATGCTTTTTTTAAAAGCAAAACAGCACGTTTTGATTTTAATCTGCGTTTTAACGCGTAAAACAGCATAAAAACGACGAAATTTTATTATTCGTTGTTTATTAATATTGCGTCCATTTGAACGATTTCAACGATCTAAAATGTTTTTAAAATGCTTATTTTAGCAAAACAGCACGTTTTGAGCATTAATCTGCGTTTTAAAGCGCATAAAAAGCATAAAAACGACGAATTTTATTATTCGTTTTTATTAATATTGCTTCTATTTGAACGATTTCAACGATCAAAAAATGCTTGAAAATGTTTTATTTTAGCAAACAGCACGTTTTGAGTTTTTAATCTGCGTTTTAACGCGTAAAACAGCATAAAGACGACGAATTTTTATTATTCGTTTTTATTAATATTGCTTCAATTTGAACGATTTCAACGATCTAAAATGCTTGAAAATGCTTATTTTAGCAAAAACAGCACGTTTTGAGTTTAATCTGCGTTTTAACGCGTAAAACAGCATAAAAACGACGAAATTTTTATTATTCGTTTTATTAATATTGCGTCTATTTGAACGATTTCAACGATCTAAAATGCTTGAAAATGCTTATTTTAGAAAAACAGCACGTTTTGGTTTTTAATCTGCTTTTTAACGCGTAAAACAGCATAAAAACGAAAAATTTTTTTATTATTCGTTTTTATTAATATTGCTTCTATTTGAACGATTTCAACGATCTAAAATGCTTGAAAATGCTTATTTTAGCAAAACAGCACGTTTTAGTTTTAATCTGCTTTTTTAACGCGTAAAACGACGAATTTTTTTATTATTCGTTTTTATTAAAAACCTTCTATTTGAACGATTTCAACGATCTAAAATTGCTTGAAAATGCTTATTTTAGCAGAACAGCACGTTTTGAGCTTTAATCTGCTTTTTAACGCGTAAAACAGCATAAAACGACGAATTTTTTATTATTCGTTTTTATAATATTGCTTCTATTTGAACGATTTCAACGATCTAAATGCTTGAAAATGCTTTTTTTTGCAAAAGCACGTTTTGATCTTTAATCTACGTTTTAACGCGTAAAACAGCATAAAAACGACGAAATTTTTATTATTCGTTTTTATTAATATTGCGTCTATTTGAACGATTTCAACGATCTAAAATGCTTGAAAATGCTTATTTTAGCAAAACAGCACGTTTTGAGTTTAATCTGCGTTTTAACGCGTAAAACAGCATAAAACGACGAATTTTTATTATCGTTTTTATTAATATTGTTCCTATTTGAACGATTTCAACGATCAAAAAATGCTTGAAAATGCTTTTTAGCAAAACAGCACGTTTTGAGTTTTAATCGCGTTTTAACGCGTAAAACAGCATAAAAACGACAAATTTTTTTATTATTCGTTTTTATTAATATTGCGTCTATTTGAACGATTTCAACGATCTAAAATGCTTGAAAATGTTTATTTTAGCAAAACAGCACGTTTTGAGTTTTTAATCTGCGTTTTAACGCGAAAACAGCATAAAAACGACGGAATTTTTATTATTCGTTTTTATTAATATTGCGTCTATTTGAACGATTTCAACGATCTAAAAATGCTCGAAAATGCTTATTTTAGCAAAACAGCACGTTTGAGCTTTTAATCTGCGTTTTAACGCGTAAACAGCAAAAAAAACGACGAATTTTATTATTCGTTTTTATTAATATTGCTTCTATTTGAACGATTTCAACGATCTAAAATGCTTGAAAATGCTTATTTTAGCAAAACAGCACGTTTTGAGTTTTAATCTGCGTTTTAACGCGTAAACAGCAAAAAAAACGACGAATTTTTATTATTCGTTTTATTAATATTGTTTTATTTGAACGATTTCAACGATCTAAAATGCTTGAAAATGCTTATTTTAGCAAAACAGCACGTTTTGAGCTTTAATCTGCGTTTTAACGCGTAAAACAGCAAAAAAACGACGAATTTTTATTATTTGTTTTTATTAATATTGCGTCTATTTGAACGATTTCAACGATCTAAAATGCTTGAAAATGCTTATTTTAAAGCAAAACAGCCCTTTTTGACTTAATCTGCGTTTTAACGCGAAAAACAGCATAAAACGACGAATTTTTATTATTCGTTTTTAATTATTGCTTCTATTTGAACGATTTCAACGATCTAAAATGCTTGAAAATGCTTATTTTAGCAAAACAGCACGTTTTGAGTTTATTCTGCGTTTTAACGCGTAAAACAGCATAAAACGACGAAATTTTATTATTCGTTTTTAATAATA
>NW_027046773.1:0-20905 GCF_025399875.1 Dalotia coriaria | reverse complement strand
TTTTAAAAATGCTTTTTCAAGCATTTTAGATCGTTGAAATCGTTCAAATATAAGAATATTAATAAAACGAATAATAAAAATTCTGTTTTATCCCTTTTTTTACGCGTTAAAACGCAGATTAAAGCTCAAAAGGTGCGTTTTTGCTAAAATTCATTTTCAAGCATTTTAGACGTTGAAATCGTTCAAATAGAAGCAATAAATAAAAACGAAAAAAAAAATTTCGCGTTTTATGCTTTTTTACGCTTTAAAAACGCAGATTAAACTCAAAACGGCTGTTTTGCTAAAATAAGCATTTTCAAGCATTTTGATCGTTGAAATCATTCAAATAGAGCAATTTTAATAAAAACGAATAATTTTCGCCCGTTTTTATGCGTTTTACGCGTTAAACGCGTTTAAAAAGCTCAAAACGTGCTGTTTTTTTAAAATAAGTTTTTAAAGCTTTTTAAATGTTGAAATCGTTCAAAAAGCAATTTAAAAAAAACGAATAAAAAAATTTCGTTTTTTTTTTATGTGTTTTACGCTTTAAAACGCAGATTAAAGCTAAAAACGTGCTTTTTTTAAAAAAAAAGCTTTTTCAAAAAAGATCGTTGAAATCTTTCCAAAATAGACGAATATTAAAAAAAAAACGAATAATAAAATTTCGTCTTTTTTTATGCTGTTTTCAGTTAAAACGAAATTAAAGCTCAAACGTGCTGTTTTGCAAAAATAAATTTTCAAGCATTTTAGATCGTTAAAACGTTCAAATAGAACAAAAAAAAAAAACGAATAATAAAAATTGTGTTTTATGCTGTTTTACGCGTTGCAGTTTAAAAAGCTCAAAAACGTGCTTTTTGCAAAAATAATCTTTTTCGCATTTTGATCGTTGAAATCGTTCAAATCGAAGCAATACTAAAAAAAAAACGAATAATAAAACGTCTTTTTATGTTGTTTTACGCTTTAAAAACGCAGATTAAAGCTAAAAACGTGCTTTTTTAAAAAAAAAAAATTTTTTTTAAGATTTTGTCGTTAAATTTTTAAAAAAATTTAAAAAAAACGAAAAAAAAAAAAACGTCTTTTTTATTTTTTTTAGCTTAAAACCGTTAAAAATCAAAACGCTTTTTTAAAAAAGTTTTTAAATTTTTGTCGTTAAATCGTTAAAAAACCAAAAAAAAAAAAAAAAAAATTTCTTTTTTAAAATTTTTTTAAAAAAACGGAAAAAACAAAAGGCTTTTTTAAAAATAAATTTTCGCTTTTAATCGTTAAACGTTAAAAGGGAAAAAATAAAACGTTTTAAAAACTTTTTTGGTTTTTTTTAAACCCCAATTAAAGTCAAAGGGGTTTTTTAAATAACAAAATTTTGCTTAAATCTTTTTAAAAAGGCTATTAAAAAACGAAAAAAAAACCCTTTTCCTTGCTTTTTTGCTTAAAAAAAGCGTTAAAGCTAAAACGTGTTTTTTCAAAAAATTTTTTTAAAAAGATTTAAATCTTTCTAAGTTTTAAATAAAAAAAAATAATAAAAACGTCTTTTTTAAATTGGGTTTTTTAAAAAGCTTAAAAAAACGCTTTTGCTAAAAAATTTTTTTCAAGATTTTTTTTTTAAATCGTTAAAACGCAAATTAAAAAACAAAAAAAATCTTTTTTTATTTTTTAAAATTTAAAAGGGTAAATAAAAACGTCCTTTTGTTTTAAAAAAATTTTTTAAAAATTTTTTGTCGTTAAATCTTTTTAAAGCTTTAAAAAAAAAAATAATAAAATTGGTTTTTTTTTTTAGCAAAAAAAAGGTTAAACTCAAAAACTTTTTTAAAAAAGATTTTAAATTTTTTTTTTTAAACCTAAAGCAATTTTAAATAAAACGAAAAAAAATTTTCTTTTAGTTTTTTTATTTTAAAACCGAAAAAAAAACCCAAAAAATTTTTTAAAATGCTTTTAAAGCATTTTAGCGTTAAACGAAATAAACTAAATTAAAAAAAATTTTTTTTTTTTATTTTTTATTAAAAAAACCCAATTAAAAAAGGGGTTTTTAAAATTCTTTAAGTTTTTGGTTAAACGTTAAATAACGCAATTTAAAAAAAAAAAAATAAAAAATTTCGTTTTTAGTGTTTTACCGTTAAAAAAGATTAAAATAAAAAGGGGTTTTAAAATTCTTTTTCAAGCTTTTAGCGTTAAACGTTAAAAAAAACGCTTTTTAAAAAAAAAAAAAAAAATTCCCTTTTTTTTAGTTTTTTACGTTAAAACCAAAAATAAAACCCTTTTTTAAAAATTTTCTTTTAAGCTTTTAGCGTTAAACGTTAAATAAGGGGTTTTAAAAAAAAAAAAAAAAAAATTTTGCTTTTTATGTTTTTACGCTTAAAAAAGATTAAAAAAAAATCTGTTTTGTTTAAAAAAGTTTTTAAGTTTTTTAACTTAAACTTTCTGGAAAATTTTAAAAAAAAAAAGAATAAAAAATTTTGGGTTTTTGCTTTTTTTAAACCCAATTTTAATAAAAGGCTTTTTGTTTAAAAAAATTTTTAAAGCTTTTAAAAATTTAAACTTTCTAAAATAAAAAAAAATTTTGTTTTTATGCTTTTTATTAAAAACCGAAAAAACCAAAATGTTTTTTTGCTTTAAGCTTTTGCCATTTTGACTTAAATCGTTCAAAAACTTTTTAAAATTTTAAAACGAAAATAAAAAAAGGGAGCTTTTTAAAAAAACTTTAAAAAAACGTGTTTTTGCTTTAACTTTTAAGCATTTTAACCAAATCGTTAAACAAAAACAAAAAAAAAAACAAAAAAAAAAAAAAATTTCGTCTTTTACTTTTTAAAAAACGAAAAAAAAATAAAACGTGCTGTTTTGCTAAAATTTCATTTTGTTTTTAACGGGGGTGCCAATTTAAATAAAAAAAAAAAATTTTTTTTTGGGTTTTACTTTAAAACGCAAAAAAACCCCTGCTTTTTTGCTAAAAAAAAGCCAACTTTGTTTGAAATTTAAAATAAGAAATTTAAAAAAACGAATAATAAAATTTCCCCCTTTTTTTTAGCTTTTTAAAAAAAGGGTTTAAAAAACTAAAAACGTGCTGTTTTCTAAAATAAGCTTTTAACATTTTAGATCTTTAAACTTCAAATAAAAGCAAATTAAAAAAACAATAAAAAAATCGTCTTTTTTATGCTGTTTTCCCGGAAACGCAGTTTAAAAAGCTCAAAACGTGCTGTTTTGCAAAATAACATTTTCAACTTTTTAGATCGTTAAAACCTTCAAATAAACCCAAAAAAAAAAAAAATAAAAAAATTTTTCGTCGTTTTATGCTGTTTTACGCGTTAAAACGCAGATTAAACCCAAAACGTGCTGTTTTCAAAATAAGCATTTTAAGCATTTTAGATCGTTGAAATCTTCAAATAAAAGAATATTAATAAAACAATAAAAAAAATTTCGTCTTTTTTTATGTTGTTTTACGCGTTAAAACGCGGATTAAAGCTCAAAAGGGCCGGTTTTGCTAAAATAAGCTTTTTCAAGCTTTTTTAGACCCTTTGGGGAAATCGTTCAAATAGAAGCAATATTAATAAAAACGAATAAAAAAAAATTTCGTCTTTTTCTATGCTGTTTTACGCTTTAAAAACGCAGATTAAAGCTAAAAACGTGCTCTTTTTTTAAAATAAATCATTTTCAAGCATTTTAGATCGTTGAAATCGTTCAAATAGCCCAAATATTAAAAAAAAACAAATAAAAAAAAAATTTCGTCTTTTTTAGGGCTGTTTTGCGCTTAAAACGCAGTTTAAAAACTCAAAACGTGCGGTTTTCCCAAAATAATCATTTTCAAAGCTTTTTTAGATCGTTGAAACCCCGTTCAAAAGACGCAATATTAAAAAAAACGAATAAAAAAAAAATCGTCGTTTTATGCTGTTTTACGCGTTAAAACGCAGAGTAAAGCTAAAAACTTCCGTTTGAAAATTAATCTTTTTCCCCATTTTAGATCTTGGGAAATCTTTAAAAAAGGACGCAATTTTAAATTTCAAATAAAAAAATTTCGTCGTTTTATGTTGTTTTAGGGTTAAAACGCAGTTTAAAAAACTCAAAACATGCTGTTTTTGAAAAATAAGCATTTTCAAGCATTTTAGATCGTTGAAATCGTTCAAATAGAAAAATATTAATAAAACGAATAAAAAAAAATTTCGTCGTTTTATGTTTTTTTTACGCGTTAAAACGCAGTTTAAAAAGTAAAAACGTGCTGTTTGCTAAAATAAGCTTTTTCAAGCATTTTAATCGTTAAAATGTTCAAATAGAAGCAATATTAATAAAAACGAATAAAAAAAATTTCGTCTTTTTAAATGCTGTTTTACGCGTTAAAACGCGTTTAAAAAAACCAAAACGTGCTGTTTTGTTTAAAATAATCTTTTTTCAAGCATTTTAGATCGGGGAAATCGTTCAAATAGGCAAATTAATAAAAAAAAATAATAAAAATTTCGTCTTTTTTTATGCTTTTTTTACGCTTTAAAAACGCAGTTTAAAAACCTTAAAAACCCGTGGGGTTTTTGCTTAAAATAATATTTTCAAGCATTTTAGATCTTTGGGAAATCGTTCAAATAAAACGCAATATTAATAAAAAAACGAATAATAAAAAATTCGTCGTTTTATGCTGTTTTTACGCGCTAAAACGCAGATTAAAGCTCAAACGTGCTGCTTTTGCTAAAATAATCATTTTCAAGCATTTTAGATCGCGAACTGTTCAAATAGACGCACATTAATAAAACAAATAATAAAAATTTCGTCGTTTTATATGCTGTTTTACGCGTTAAAACGCGGCATTTAAAGCCTTCAAACGTGCTGTTTTGCTAAAATAAACATTTTAAAGCATTTTAGATCGTTGTAACCGTTCAAATAGAAGCAATATTAATAAAAACGAATAAGAAAAATCTGTCGTTTTATGCTGGTTTTACGCGTTAAACGCAGATTAAAGCCCTAAACGTGCTAATTTGCTAAAATAAGCATTTTCAAGCATTTTAGATCGTTGGAACTGTTCAAATAGAAGCTATTAATTAAAAACGAATAATAAAAAATCTGTCGTTTCGGCGCTGTTTTACGCTTAAAATGCAGACAAGCTCAAACGCTGTTTGCTAAAATAATCATTTTCGCTGTTTTAGACCAAATGTTGAAATCGTTCAAAATCGAAGCTTAATACTAATAAAACGAATAATAAAAATTCGTCGTTTTATAAGCTGTTTTACGCGTTAAAACGCGGGTGATTTCAAAAGCTCAAACGTGCCGCTCGCTAAAATAATCATTTTTAAGCATTTTAGATCGCTGAAATAGACGCAATATTAATAATAAAAACGAATAATAAAAAATTTCGTCGTTTTTATACGTTTTACCTGTTAAAACGCAGATTAAAGCTCAAAACGTGCCGTTTTGCTAAAATAAGCATTTTCAAGCATTTTAGATCGTTGGAAATCGTTCAACAGACGTGCACTATTAATAAAAACGAATAATAAAAATTTCGTCGCTTTTATGCTACTTTACGCCTTAAACGCGGCGAGATGCCCGCAACGCTGTTTTATAAAATAAGCATTTTCAAGCATTTTAGATCGCTGAAATCCTTCAAATAGAAGCAATATTAATAAAAACGAATAATAAAAAAATCGTCGTTTTATGCTGTTTTACGTTAAACGCAGATTAAAGCTCAAAACGTGCTGTTTGCTAAAATAAGCATTTTCAAGCATTTTATCGCTGAAATGTCTCAAATAGACGCAATATTAATAAAAAACAAATAATAAAAAATTTCGTCGTTTTTATGCTGTTTTACGCGTTAAAACGCAGATTAAAGCTCAAAACGTGCTGTTTTGCTAAAATAAGCATTTTCAAGCATTTTAGATCGCTGAAATCGTTCAAATAGTTTTGGCCATTAATAAAAACGAATAATAAAAAAATTTCGTCGTTTTATGTTGTTTACGCGTTAAACGCAGATTAAAGCTCAAACGTGCTGTTTTGCTGCAAATAAGCATTTTCAAGCATTTTAGATCGTTGAAATCGTTCAAATAGAAGCTACCATTAATAAAAACGAATAATAAAATTTCGTCGTTTCTATGCTGTTTTACGCTAAAACGCAGATTAGCTCAAAACGTGCTCTTTGCTAAAATAATCATTTTCAAGCATTTTAGATCGTTGAAATCGTTCAAATAGACGCAATATTAATAAAACAAATAATAAAAATTTCGTCGTTTTATGCTGTTTTACGCGTTAAACGCAGATTAAAGCTCAAACGTGCGGTTTGCTAGCAAATAATCATTTCGCTAATTTTAGATCGTTGAAATCGTTCAAATAGACGCAATATTAATAAAAAACGAATAATAAAAATCGTCGTTTTATGCTGTTTTACGCGTTAAAACGCAGAGTAAAGCTCAAAACGTGCTGCTTTGCTAAAATAATCATTTTCAAGCATTTTAGATCGTTGAAATCACCGTTCAAATAGACGCAATATTAATAAAACAAATAAATAAAAATTTCGTCGTTTTATGCTGTTTTACGCGTTAAAAACGCAGATTAAAGCTCAAAATACGCTGTTTTGCTAAAATAAGCATTTTCAAGCATTTTAGATCGTTGAAATCGTTCAAATAGAAGCAATATTAATAAAAACGAATAATAAAATTTCGTCGTTTTATGTTGTTTTACGCGTTAAAACGCAGATTAAAGCTCAAACGCTGTTTTATAAAAATAAGCATTTTCAAGCATTTTAGATCGTTGAAACGTTCAAATAGAAGCAATATTAATAAAACGAAATAAAAAATTTCTGTCGTTTCTATGCTGTTTTACGCGTTAAAACGCAGATTAAAAGCCTCAAAACGCGCTGCTTTGCTAAAATAATCATTTTCAAGCATTTTAGATCGCGTTGAAATCGTTCAAATAGACGCGCAATATTAATAAAAACAAATAATAAAAATTTGCCGTTTTATGCTGTTTTACGCGTTAAAACGCAGATTAAAGCTCAAAACGTGCGGTTTTGCTAAAATAATCATTTCAAGCATTTTAGATCGCTGAAATCGTTCAAATAGACGCAATATTAATAAAAAACGAATAATAAAAATCTGTCGTTTTATGCTGTTTTACGCGCTAAAACGCAGATTAAAGCTCAAAACGCGCTGTTTCGCTAAAATAATCATTTTCAAGCATTTTAGATCGCTGGAACCGTTCAAATAGACGCAATATTAATAAAAAACAAATAATAAAAATTTCGTCGTTTTATGCTGTTTACGCGTTAAACGCAGATTAAAAGCTCAAAACGTGCTGTTTTGCTAAAATAAGCATTTCAAGATTTTAGATCGCTGAAATCGTTCAACAGACGCGCAATATTAATAAAAAAAAACGAATAACAAAAATTTCGTCGTTTTATGCTGTTTTGCGCGTTAGAACGCAGATTAGAGCTCAAAACGTGCTGTTTTGCTAAAATAAACATTTTGTTACTAGATCGTTGAAATCGTTCGTAATGAAGCAATATTAATAAAAACGAATAATGTACCTTCGTCGTTTTTATGCTGCCTTTACGCGTTAAAACGCAGATTAAAGCTCAGAACGTGCTGTTTTGCTAAAATAAGCATTTTCAAGCATTTTAGATCGTTGAAATCGTTCAAATAGACGCAATATTAATAAAAACGAATAATAAAAATTCTGTCGTTTTTATGCTGTTTTGCGCGTTAGAACGCAGATTGTGAGCTCAAAACGTGCTGTTTTGCTAAATAAACATTTTTAAAGCATTTTAGATCGTTGAAATCGTTCAACAGAAGCAATATTACAAAAACACCAATAAAAATTTCGTCGTTTTTATGCTGTTTTACGCGTTAAAACGCAGATTAAAGCTCAAAACGTGCTGTTTTAGCTAAAATAACTACTTTCTAAGCATTTTAGATCGTTGAAACGTTCAAATAGATGCAATATTAATAAAAACGTATAATAAAAAATTCATCGTTTTGGCGCGCTGTTTACGCGTTAAAAACCCAGATTAAAGCTCAAAACGTGCTGTTTTGCTAAAATAAGCATTTTCAAGCATTTTAGATCGTTGAAATCGTTCAAATAGACGCAATATTAATAAAACGAATAATAAAATTTCGTCGTTTTTATGTTGTTTGCGTTAAACGCAGATTAAAAGCTCAAAATCCTGCTGTTTTGCTAAAATAAGCATTTTCAAGCATTTTAGATCGTTAACCGTTCGCTAAATAGAAGCAATATTAATAAAAACGAATAATAAAATTTTGTCACTTTTATGTTGTTTTTACGCGTTAAACGCAGATTAAAGCTCAAAACGTGATGTTTTGCTAAAATAATCATTTTCAAGCATTTTAGGACGTTGAAATCGTTCAAATAGACGCAATATTAATAAAAACGAATAATAAAAATTCCCTGTCGTTTTTATGCTGTTTTACGCGTTAAAACGCAGATTAAAGCTCAAAACTTGCTGTTTTGCTAAAATAACTTTCCTTTCAAGGACTTTAGATTGTTGAAATCGTTCAAATAGAAGCAATATTAATAAAAAACGAATAACAAAAATTCTGTCGTTTTATGTTGTTTTACGCGTTAAAACGCAGATTTCTCAAAGCTCAAAAACGTATTGTTTAAAATAAAGTATTTTCAAAGCATCGAATGTTGAAATCGTTCAAATAGACGCACATTAATAAAACGACAATAAAATTTCGTCGTTTTATGTTACTACGCGTTAAAACGCATAGATTAAAGCTCAAAACGTGCTGTTTTGCTAAAATAAGCATTTTCGCAAGCATTTTGATCGTTGAAATCGTCTCGCAGAAGCCAAATATTAATGCGCGAATAATAAAAATTCGCCGCTTTATGCTGTTTTACGCGTTAAAACGCAGATTAAAGCTCAAACGTGCTGTTTTGCTAAAATAATCATTTTCGCTACTGTAGATCGCTGAAATCGTTCAAATAGACGCAATATTAATAAAAACGAATAACAAAAATTTCGTCGTTTTGGCGCTGTTTACGCCTTAAAACGCAGATTAAAGCTCAAAACGTGCTGTTTTGCTAAAAATAAAACATTTCAAGCATTTTACCGTTGGAAATCGTTCAAATAGAAGCAATATTAATAAAAACGAATAATAAAAATTCGTCGTTTTATGCTGTTTTACGTTAAACGCAGACGTTTCCAAAACGTGCTGTTTTGCTAAAAATAATCACGCCATTTTAGATCGTTGAAATCGTTTAAATAGACGCAATATTAATAAAAACGAATAATAAAATTCTCGTCGTTTTATGCTGTTTTACGCGTTAAACGCGGTGACAAAAGTCAAAAACGTGCCGTTTTGCTAAAAATGCCTTCGCCATTTTAGATCGCTGTAATCGTTCAAATAGAAGCAATATTAATAAAAACGAATAATAAAAATTCGTCGTTTTATGCTGTTTTACGTTAAACGCAGATTAAATCTCAAACGTGCTGTTGCCAAAATAAGCATTTTTTACTTTTGATCGTTGAAATCGTTCAAATAGACGCAATATTAATAAAAAAGCCACACAAAAATTTGTCGTTTTATGCTGTTTTACGCGTTAAAACGCAGATTAAAGCTCAAAACGCTGTTTCATATAATAAGCATTTTCGCTATTTTAGATCGCTGAAATCGTTCTAATAGAAGCAATATTAATAAAAACGAATAATAAAAATTTCTGCCGCCTTTTATGCTGTTTTACGCGTTAAAACGACAAAAGCTCAAAACGTACTGTTTTGCTAAATAATCATTTTCAAGCATTTAGCATCGTTGAAATCGTCTTTTTCAACAGACGCAATATTAATAAAACGAATAATAAAAATTTCGTCGTTTTTATGCTGTTTTACGCGCTAAAACGCAGATTAAAAGCTCAAAACGTGCCAGTTTTGCTAAAATAAGCATTTTCAAGCATTTTGATCGTTGAAAACCGTTCAACAGACGCAATATTAAATAAAAAAAAACGAATAATAAAATTTCGTCGTTTTATGCTGTTTTACGCGTTAAAACGCAGATTAAAGCCTCCGTAAAACGTGCTGTTTTGCTCAAATAAGCATTTTCAAGCATTTTAGATCGTTGAAATCGTTCAAATAGACGCAATATTGATAAAACAAATAATAAAAATTTCGTCGTTTTATGCTGTTTTACGCGCTAAAACGCAGATTTAAAGCTCAAAACGTGCTGTTTTGCTAAACAAGCATTTTCGCCATTTTAGATCGTTGAAATCGTTCAAATAGAAGCAATATTAATAAAAACGAGTTAACAAAAATTTCATCAGTTTTATGTTGTTTACGCGTTAAAACGCAGATTAAAGCTCAAACGTGCTGTTTTGCTAAAAATAAGCATTTTCAAAGCATTTTAGATCGCTGAAATCGTTCAAATATAGCCAATATTAATAAAAAACGAATAATAAAAAATTTCTGTCGTTTTATGCTGTTTACGCGTTAAAACGCAGATTAAAAGCTCAAAACGTGCTGCTTTGCTAAAATAAATTACTTTCAAGCATTTTAGATCGTTGAATTCGTTCAAATAGACGCAATATTAATAAAAACAAATAATAAAAAATTTCGTCGTTTTATATGCCTTTTACGCGTTAAAACGCAGATTAAAAGCTCAAAACGTGCTGTTTGCTGTACGTTTTCAAGCATTTAGATCGCGTTGAAATCGTTCAACAGAGACGCACATTAATAAAAACGAATAATAAAAATTTCGTCGTTTTATGCAGTTTACGCGCTTAAAACGCAGATTAAAGCTCAAAACGTGCTGCTTTTGCTAAAATAATCATTTTCAAGCATTTTAGGATCGCTGAAATCGTTCAAATAGACGCAATACAATAAAACAAATAATAAAAAATTTCGTCGTTTTATGCTGTTTTACGCGTTAAAACGCAGATTGCTTCAAACGTTGTTTTGCTAAAATAAGCATTTTCTGCCATTTTAGATCGTTGAAACCGTTCAACAGACGTGCTATTATTAATAAAACGAATAATAAAAATTCCCGTCGTTTTATGCTGGTTTTACGCTAAAACGCAGATTAGAGCCCAAAACGTGCTGTTTTTGCTAAAATAAACATTTTAAAGCATTTTAGATCGTTGAAATCGTTCCGCTAAATAGAAGCACATAATAAAACCACACAAAAATTCGTCGTTTTATGTTGTTTTACGCGTTAAAAAAACGCAGATTAAAGCTCAAAACGTGCTGTTTTGCTAAAATAAGCATTTTCAAGCATTTTAGATCGTTGAAATCGTTCAAATAGACGCACATTAATAAAAACGAATATTAAAATTTTGGTCGTTTTTATGCTGTTTTACGCGTTAAAACGTGCATTAAAAGCCTCAAACGTTGTTTTGCTAAAAATAAGCATTTTCAAGCATTTTAGATCGTTGAAATCGTTCAAATAGAAGCAATATTAATAAAAACGAATAAAAAATTTCGTCGTTTTATGCTGGTTTTACGCGTTAAAACCTAATTAAAGCTCAAAACGTGCTGTTTTGCTGCTAAAATAATCGGCCAAGCATTTTAGACGGAAATCGTTCAAATAGACGCAATATTAATAAAAACAAATAATAAAAATTCTGTCGTTTTTATGCTGCTCTTACGCGTTAAAAACGCGCAGACATGTCTAAACGTGCTGTTTTGCTATAAAATAAGCATTTTCAAGCATTTTAGATCGTTGAAATCGTCTCAAATAGACGCTAAATATTAATAAAAAAACGAACAATAAAAAATTTCGTCAAGTTTTAGATGCTGTTTTACGCGTTAAAACGCAGATTAGAGCCTGCAAACGTGCTGTTCGCTAAAATTAACATTTTAAAGCATTTAGATCGTTGAAATCGTTCAAATGAAGCAATATTAATAAAAAAAACGAATAATAAAAATTTCGTCGTTTTATGCTGTTTACGCGTTAAAACGCAGTAATAAAGCTCAAAACGCAGTTTTGCAAATAATATTTTCAAGCATTTTAGATCGCGAAATCGTTCAAATAGACGTGCTAATACGAACAAAAACGAATAATAAAATTCTCTGTCGTTTTATGTTGTTTTAATACGCGTTAAAACGCAGATTAAAGCTCCGCAAACTTCGGTTAGTTTTGCTAAAATAATCATTTTCTGGCGATCTTTTAGATTGTTGGAAATCGTTCAAACAGAAGCAATATTAATAAAACGAATAATAAAATTTGCCGTTTTATAAGTTGTTACGCGTTAAAACGCATGATTAAAAGCTCAAAACGTGCTGTTTTGCTAAAAATAAAGATTTTCAAGCATTTTAGATCGTTGAAATCGTTCAAATAGACGCACATTAATAAAACGAATAATAAAATTCCCTGTCGTTTTATGCTGTTTTACGCGTTAAAACGCAGGATTAAAGCTCAAAACGTGTTGTTTTGCTGCTAAAATAAGTATTTTCAAGATTTTAGGATCGTTGAAACGTTCCTTAAATAGAAGCAATATTAATAAAAGGAATAATAAAATTTCGTCGTTTTTATGCTGTTTTACGCGTTAAACGCAGATTAAAGCTCAAAACGCTGTTTTATAAAATAATCATTTTCAAGCATTGTAGATCGTTGAAATCGTTCAAATAGACGCAATATTAATAAAAACGAATAATAAAAATTTCGTCGTTTTATGCTGTTTTACGCCTTAAAACGGCAGATTAAAAGCTCAAAACGTGCTGTTTTGCTAAAATAAACATTTTCAAGCATTTAGATCGTTGAAATCGTTCAAATAGAAGCAATATTAATAAAAAATGAATAATAAAAATTCGTCGTTTTTATGCTGTTTACGCGTTAAAACGCAGATTAAAGTCAAAACGTGCTGTTTTGCTAAAATAATCATTTTCAAGCATTTTAGATCGCTGAAATCGTTTAAATAGACGCAATATTAATAAAAAACGAATAATAAAAATTCTGTCGTTTTATGCTGTTTTACGCGTTAAAACGCAGATTAAAGCTCAAAACGTGCTGTTTTGCTAAAATAAGCATTTTCAAGCATTTTAGATCGTTGTAATCGTTCAAATAGAAGCAATATTAATAAAAACGAATAATAAAAAATCTGCCGTTTTATGCTGTTTTTACGCGTTAAAACGCAGATTAAAGCTCAAAACGTGCTGTTTTGCTAAAATAAGCATTTTCAAGCATTTGATCGTTGGAAATCGTTCAAATAGACGCAATATTAATAAAATAATAATAAAATTTTGTCGTTTTATGTTGCTTTACGCAAGCAGATTAAAGCTCAAAACGCTGTTTTGCCACATACCAAGCATTTTAGATCAGTTAAAAATCGTTCTATTATAGCTAAATATTAATAAAAAAACGAATAATAAAAATTTTGCCATTTTATGCTGTTTACGCGTTAAAACGCAGATTAAAGCTCAAAACGTACTGTTTTGCTAAAATAATCATTTTCTAAGCATTTTAGATCGCTGAAATCGTTCAAATAGACGCAATATTAATAAAAAAAACGAATAATAAAATTGTCGTTTTATGCTGTTTTACGCGTTAAAACGCAGATTAAAAAGCCTCAAACGCCGTTTTGCTAAAATAAGCATTTTCAAGCACATTTTAGATCGTTGAACTGTTCCAAACAGACGCAATATTAATAAAAAAACGAATAATGTACCTCGTCGTTTTATGCTGTTTTACGCGTTAAACGCAGATTAAAGCTCAAAACGTGCTGTTTTGCTAAATAAGTATTTTCAAGCATTTTAGATCGTTGAAATCGTTCAAATAGACGCAATATTAATAAAAACGAATAATAAAAAATTCGTCGTTTTATGTTGTTTTACGCGTTAAAACGCAGATTAAAGCTCAAAACGTGCTGTTTTGCTAAAATAAGCATTTTCAGCATTTTAGATCGTTGAAACGTTCAAATAGAGCAATATTAATAAAACGAATAAGTAAAATTTGCGTTTTATGCTGTTTACGCGTTAAAACGCAGATTAAAGCTCAAAACGCGCTGTTTTGCTAAACAAGCATTTTCAAGCATTTTAGATCGTTGAAATCGTTCAAATAGAGCAATATAATAAAAACGAATATAAAAATTCGTCGTTTTATGCTGTTTTACGCGTTAAAACGCAGATTAAAGCTCAAAACGTGCTGTTTTGCTAAAATAAGCATTTTCAACATTTTAGATCGTTGAAATCGTTCAAATAGAAGCAATATTAATAAAAACGAATAATAAAAATTCGTCGCGTTTTATGGTTGTTTTACGCGTTAAAACGCAATTAAGCTCAAAACGTGCTGTTTTGCTAAAATAAGCATTTTCAAGCATTTTAGATCGTTGAAATCGTTCAAATAAAACGCAATATTAATAAAAACGAATAATAAAAATTTCGTCGTTTTATGCTGTTTTACGCGTTAAAACGCAGAATAAAGCTCAAACGTGCTGTTTTGCTAAAATAAGCATTTTCAAGCATTTTAGATCGTGAAATCGTTCAAATAGAGCAATATTAATAAAACGAATAATAAAAAATTCGTCGTTTTATGTTAAGTTGTTTTACGCGTTAAAACGCAGATTAAAGTTCAAAACGTATTGTTTTGCTAAAATAAGCATTTTCGCTTTTAGATCGTTGAAATCGTTCAAATAGAAGAATATTAATAAAAAACGAATATCAAAAATTCGCTGCTTTTATGCTGTTTTACGCGAACGCAGATTGTGCCCAAAACGCCGTTTGCTAAAATAATCATTTTCGCCATTTTTAGATCGTTGAAATCGTTCAAATAGACGGTTAATAAAACGAAAATAAAATTTCGTCGTTTTTATGCTGCTTTACGCTAAAACGCAGATTAAAGCTCAAACGTGCTGTTTTGATAAAATAAGCATTTTCAAGATTTTAGATCGTTGAAATCGTTCAAATAGAAGTAATATTAATAAAAAACGAATAATAAAAATTCGTCGTTTTTATGTTGCTCTTTTACGCGTTAAAACGCAGATTAAAGTTCAAACGTGCTGTTTTTGCTAAAATAATCATTTTCTAAGCACGTAGATCGTTGAAATCGTTCAAATAGACGCAATATTAATAAAAACGATGAATGAAAATTTGTCGTTTTTATGCTGTTTTTACGCGTTAAAACGCAGATTAAAGCTCAAACGCTGTTTGCCAAAATAAGCATTTTCAAGCATTTAGATCGTTGAAACTGTTCAAATAGAAGCAATATTAATAAAAACGAATAACAAAAATTCGCCGTTTTTTGCTGTTTTTACGCGTTAAAAAACGCAGATTAAAGCTCAAAAACGAGCCGTTTTGCTGAAATAATCATTTTCGCCATTTTTAGATTGCTGGAAATCGTTGAAATAGACGTACATTAATAAAGTGTACCTTCGTTTTATGCTACTTTACGCGTTAAACGCAGATTAAAGCTCAAACGTGCTGTTTTGCTAAAATAAGCATTTTCAAGCATTTTAGATCGTTGAAATTCCTTCAAAGAAGCAACATTAATAAAAACGAATAATAAAAATTCGTCGTTTTTATGCTGTTTTACGTGCGTTAAAACGCAGATTAAAGCTCAAAACGTGCTGTTTTAAATAATCATTTTCAAGCATTTAAGATCGTTGAAATTCAAATAGACGCAATATTAATAAAAACGAATAATAAAAAATTTCGTCGCTTTATGCTGTTTTTACGCGTTAAACGCAGACGGCTCAAAACGTGCTGTTTTGCTAAAATAAGCATTTTCAAGCATTTTAGATCGTTGAAATCGTTCAAATAGACACAATATTAATAAAAACGAATAATGTACCAGGTCGTTTTTAGCGCTGTTTTCATTAATGCTAAAACGCAGATTAAAGCTCAAACGCGCTGTTTTGCTAAAATAATCATTTTCAAGCATTTAGACGTTGAAATCGTGTACAAATGGACGCATTATTAATAAAAAACGAATAATAAAAATTTCGTCGTTTACGCGTTAAACGATTAAAGCCAAACGTGCCTTTGCTCAAAACGCGCTGTTTTGCCAAAATAAGCATTTTCAAGCATTTTAGATCGTTGAAACGTTCAAATAGCACATAATAAAAACGAATAATAAAAATCGTCGTTTTTATGCTGTTTTTACGCGTTAAAACGCAGATTAAAGCTCAAACGCTGTTTTGCTAAAATAATCATTTTCAAGCATTTTAGATCGTTGAAATCGTTCAAATAGACGCAATATTAAAAAAACGAATAATAAAATCGTCGTTTTATGTTGTTTTACGCTTTAAAAAACGCAGACTAATCAAAACGTGCTGTTTTGCTAAAATAAGCATTTTCAAGCATTTTAGATCGTTGAAATCGTTCAAATAGACGTAATATTAATAAAAAACAAATTTAAAAACCCCGTCGTTTTATGCTGTTTTACGCGTTAAAACGCAGATTAAAGCTCAAAACGTGCTGTTTTGCTAAAATAAGCATTTTCAAGCATTTTAGATCGTTGAATCGTTCAAATAGAAGCAATATTAATAAAAACGAATAATAAAAATTCGTCGTTTTATGCTGTTTTACGTTAAAACGCAGATTAAAAGCTCAAAACGTGCGTTTTGCTACAAAATAGATTTTCGCATTTGATCGCTGAAATTCAAATAGTCAAAAATAAAAAAACAATAAAAAATTCGCTTTGTGTTTTACGCGTTTTAACGCAGTTTAAAGCCAAAACGGCTGTTTGCAAAATGCTGCTTTTTAGCGTTGAAATCGTTCAACTACGAAATTTTAATAAATCGAATTTAAAATAGTCGTTAATATTAATAAAACGCAGATTAAAGTTCAATCGTGCTGTTTTGCTAAAATAAGCATTTCTAAATTGCTCGTTGAAAATCGTTAAAAGCAATTTAATAGAATCGAATAAATCGTCAATTTAAGCTGTTTTATAAAAACGCAATTAAAAATCTGTCGTTCTGTTTTTAATTAAAAAATTAAACCAAAAATGATCGTTTTAATAAAGCAATTTATAAATTTTAAGTTCAATCGTTCAATGGCAATATAATAAAAACAGAATAAAAAAATCTCGTTTTGTGCCTTTACGCGTTAAAACGCAGATTAAAAGCCCAAAGGGCCCGTTTTAAAAAATAATTTTCGCCATTTTAGATCGTGAAACTTTAAATAACGTAAATTAATAAAACGAATATAAAATTTGTCTTTTTAGCTTTTTTACGGTTAAAACGCAATTAAAGCTCAAACGTCCCGTTTGCTAAAATGCATTTTCGATTTTAGATCGTTGAAATCGTTCAAATAGAGAAAATTTTAAAAACGAATAATAAAAATTCCGCCTTTTGCGTTTTACGCTTTAAAAAACGCAGATTAAAGTTCAAACGTGCTGTTTTGCTGTGGGCCTTTCAGCTTTTTACGTTGAAATCGTTAACAGAAGCTTACAAAACAATAAAAATTCGTCTTTTATCTGTTTACGCGTTAAACGCAATAAAAGTTCCTCAAACGTGCTGTTTTGTTTAAAAAGATTTCAAGCTTTTAGTCGTAAATCGTTCAAATAGAAGCAATATTAACAAAAACGAATAATAAAAATTCGTCGTTTTATGCTGTTTACGCGAAGCTTAAAACGTGATTAAAGCTCAAAAACGTGCTGTTTCGCCGTACGCTACTTCGTGCTATTTTAGATCGTTGCCAGAAATCAAAACCAAATAGAAGCAATATTAATAAAACGAATAAATAAAAATTCTCTGTCGTTTTATGTTGTTTCGCCGCGTTAAACGCGTGATTAAAAAGCTCAAAACGTGCTGTTCGCCGCCAGCATTTCAATTTAACGCGTTGAAATTGCTTAATAGAATCGTTTAAAATTAATAAAACGAATAATAAGCGTACCTGTCATTTATGCTGTTTTACGCGTTAAAAACGCAGAGCCAGTCGCACCCGCCGCTTTGCCGGCACAAGCATTTCAGCGCGATTTCCGATCGTTGAAATCGTTCAAAGAGACGCAATATTAATAAAACCAATAATAAAAATTCTTCGTCGTTTTTATGCTGTTTTACGCGTTAAACGCGGCAATAAAAGCTTCCCGTAAACGTGTTGCTCTGCTTTAAATAAGCATTTCTTCGCTTATTTTTAGATCGTTGAAATCGTTCAAATAGAAGCAATATTAATAAAAACGAATACGCATTCGCCGCTTTATGCTGCCATGTGTTGTAAAACGCAGATTAAAGCTCTTCAAATCGTGTTGTTTTGGTTAAAATAAGTGATCTCCAAGCATTTTAGATCATTGAAACCGTTCAAATAGACGCAAATATTAATAAAACAACAATGTAAAAATCTGTCGTTTTATGTTGTTTTACGCGTTAAAACGCAGATTAAGCTCAAAAACGTGCTGGTTTTGCTAAAATAAGCATTTTCAAGATTTTAGATCGTTGAAATCGTTCAAATAGATGCGCAAAATAAAAATAAGAAACGAATAATAAAAATTTCGTCGTTTTATGCTGCTCTTTACGCGTTAAAACGCAGATTAAAAGCTCAAATCGTGCCAATTTCTGCTAAAATAAGCATTTTCAAGCAACGGACCGTTGAAATCGTTCAAATAGACGCAATATTAATAAAAAAACTGAATAATAAAAATTCGTCGTTTATGCTGTTTCACGCGTTAAAACGCAGATTAAAAGCTCAAAACGCTGGTTTGCTATGTCGTTATTTTCGCCAAGCATTTAACGTTTGAAATCGTTCAAATAGCGTTATTGGTCGTCTGAATAATAAAGTACCGGTCGCTTTATGCCGTTTCGCCGCGTTAAAACGCAGATTAAAAGCTCAAAACGTGCGGCTCTGCCGGCAAAGCATTTTCAAGCATTTCAGATCATCGGAAATCGTTCAACATCAGCGGTAATATTAATGTCTAATGGCCAAAAATTCGTCGTTTTATGCGTTGTCACGCCAAAACGCAGATTAAAAGCCTCAAAATCGTGCGCTGTTTCGCTAAAATAAGCATTTTCAAGCATTTTAGAACGCCGTATATCGTTCAAATAGGCGCGCATTATTAACAGTAAAAAACCTGAATAATAAAAATTTCGCCGTTTATGCCTTTACGCGTTAAAACGCAGATTAAAGCTCAAACGCGTGCTGCGTTTTACAAAATAAGCATTTTCGCACTTAGATCGCTGAACCGTTCGCTAAATAGAAGAAATATTAATAAAAACGAATAATAAAAATTGGTCGTTTTATGCTGTTTTACGCGCAAAACGCATTAAAGTTTCTCCCAAAACGTAGTGTTCTTTTGCTACAAAATAAGCATTTTCAAGCATTTTGTAGATCGCCGAAATCGTTCAAATAGACGCAATATTAATGTAAAAAAAGGTAAATAATAAAAATTTCGTCGTTTTATGCTGCCGTTAAACGCAGATTAAAGCTCAAACGCTGTTTTTGCTAAAATAAGTACATTTTCACGCATTTTTAGGATCGTTGAAAACCGTTCACAGTTTTTAAATATTAATAAAAACGAAATATAACAAAATTTCGTCAGTTTTGGCGCGTTTTACGCGTTAAACGCAGATTTAAAGCCTTCAAACGCCTGTTTCGCCGCTAAAATGCCATTTTCACGCATTTAGATCGCTGGAAACGTTTAAATAGTAGTTCAATCGTTTGGTACCAATAAATAAAAAACGAATAAAAAAAAATTCGTCTTTTTATGCTGTTTTACGCGTTAAAACGCAGATTAAACCCTCAAAACGTTCCCTGTTTTAAAATAGTTTTCGCTATTTAGACCCAAAATGCAATAGACGCAATATTAATAAAAACAAATAAAAATCGTCGTTTTATGCGTTTTACGTTAAAACGCATTAAAGCTCAAACGCGCCTTTTTGCTAAATAAGCATTTTCAAGCATTTAGACGGAAACGTTCAAATAGAGCCAATATAATAAAAACGAATAATAAAAATTCGTCGTTTTATGCTGTTTTACGCGTTAAAACGCAGATTAAAGCTCAAAACGTGCTGTTTTGCTAAAAAGCATTTTCAAGCATTTTTTGAAATCGTTCAAATAGACGCAATATTAAAAAAAAAAAAATAATCTGTCTTTTAGCGGGTTTTACGCCAAAACGTGCAATTAAAGCTCAAAACCCCGTTTTGTAAAATAAGCATTTTAACTTTTTTGATCGTTGAAATCGTAAAAAGAAAAAAATAAAAACGAAAATAAAAAATTTCGTCGTTTTAGCGTTTACCTTTAAAAACGCAAGTTGCTTCAAACTGCTTTTTGCTTTAAAAAGCTTTTCAAATTAGACGTAAAAATTAAAAAAAATTAATAAAAACGCGTAAAAAAATTTTTCGCGTTAAAGGTTTAAGCCAAAGGGGTTTTTCTAAAAATGCTTTTTAAAATAAGATTTGAATTTTAAATCGGAAATTTAAAAGAAACGAAAAATTAAAAAACGTTTTTAAATTTTCGTTTTTTTACGCGAAAAAAGCTTAAACGTGGGTTTGCTCAACATTTGTTTTGCTAAAATTTAAATCGCAAAAAAGGGAAATTTAAATTTTCGCTTTTATCTAGGGAATAAAAAAAATGCAAAATGCTGTTTTGCGAAAAAAGATTTTAAAATGCTTTTGTCTAAATAGCTTCAACATTTGACGTAAATTTAAAACGAATAATAAAAACCGTTTTAGTTTTTTGGGTTAAAGTGTTAGCTCAAACTTGGTAAAAAACTTTGTTTTTGAGTTAAATAGTCCAAGCTTTTAATGGAAAAACGTAAAATAAACCCCCTTTTAAAAAAGGTATAAAAACCTTTTTAAAGCTAACGGCGTAAAGCAAAAAAGTTTCAAAGTTTTATGCTAAAAAACTTCAAAAATATTTAAACGAAAATAAAAATTTTTAATACCGTTAAAACCGCGTTAAAGCTTAAAACGGTTTTACAAAAAAGGCTTTTTAAATAACTTTTCCACATTTTAATCGAAAAAATTAAAAAAACGCAATTTAAACGTAATAAGTTTCCTTTTTATGCGTTTCGCTTAACCCTTTTTTTTAAAAAAGTTGTTTTGCCAAAAAAGCATTTTAAAAGATTTTAATTTTCGTTTTTTTAAAAAA